>NC_041214.2:71618853-71637502 GCF_002837175.3 Physeter macrocephalus | reverse complement strand
CGCGGAGCGGCTGGGCCCGTGAGCCATGGCCGCTGAGCCTGCGCGTCTGGAGCCTGTGCTCCGCAACGGGAGAGGCCACAGCGGTGAGAGGCCCGCGTACGGCAAAAAAAAAAAAAAAAAAAAAAATTGTTTTTCTTTTTGCTGTTCTATTAATAATTGGGTGATTTCCATTATTCTATCTTCCAGATCACTTATGTGTTATTCTGTATCACTTAGTCTGCTGTTAATTCTTCTAGTGTGTTTGTCATTTGTTATTGTATTTTTCAGCTCTGACAGGTTCTTTTTTATATTTTCTAGTTCCTCATTAAAATTTCCACTCTGTTCATCTATTCTTTTCCCAAGTTCAGTTAACATTCTTATTAATAATGCTTTGAACTCTTTTAATGGTAAATTATTTATATCTGTTTCATTAGGGGATTTTTTTTCAGGTTTTTTTCCCTTGTTCTTTCATTTGAAACAAATACCTGTCTTCTCATTTTGTTTAACTTTCTCTGTCTCTATGAAGTTTGGTAAATCATTTACCTATCCTGATCTTGAATGGGTGTCCCTGTGTGGGAATGCTCCTATACAGTCTGCATGTGCCCAGTGGCTTTGGTGGGAGAGCTGGATCTGAAGTGAGCATGGGCCACATCTTCCCCCAGGGTGTGCTGGCAACCACCGTGGTGGAGGGTGTGGCTAGAGATGAGGGGGCTAGAGCCACAGCCAGGTATGAGTGCTTCTCCTGTGCTCAAGGGCCATCACTGCCCTATTGGGGGCGGGGTCTGGACCCAAGGTGCTGAAACAGAAGCCCTGAGGGTTGGGTCGGAGCTGGTTCCATTTTCTCTAAGCATGCACTCTCCCGCCTGGAAAGATACCTCCACAGTAGTGGAGAGCAGTGATTTGCCACACTAGAAGGCTAGAGGTGAAATAAAACAGAATTTAAACAGGCAGATATAAATGTAGCACCTATGTTTAAAAAAATAGTTGGAAAAATCAAAGCAAGAGAGGCTGGAGTTGGCGACAGGTGAGGGCCGTGGTGCATGCTGGGACAGTCCCAGTAAGCCAGTCAGAGCCCCAGGCTGTTTCTGATCCACTGCCCTCTCCCAGTGCAGAGACTGGGTGTCCGAGCTGACTCTGCTTCCTCCAAGTGCATGCACCTCCCCTAGCAATGGCACCTTTACCCCTGTAGGGAGCAGGACTGGAGCAAGGGAGGCTGGAGCAGGCACCCGAGGTGCCCTGGGCTGTGCACTTAACCGTCCTGGCACACCGTCCAGTCAGAGCCCCAGGCTACTCTCCAGCCACCACCTCCACCCACCCTGGCAATGGCTTCCCTGGTCCTATTCAGATGCAGGGTGGGTCCGAGCCAGCTCCATCCCTCTCAAGCATGCACTTTCCTAGTCAAGGGCAGCCTTTGCCCTAATGCAGAGTTGGGCTGGATCAAGAGGGGCTGGAACAGGCTCGCTTTGGGGGTCGGGGTGTGCGCTGGGGTGGTTGCAGGAAACTGGAGCCCCAAGCCATTTTCAATCTGCTTCCTCCTCTTTGTTCCTGGGAGTAAGCGTGTGTGAGCGTGTGTGTGTGTGTGTGTGTGTGTGTGTGTGTGTCGCTTTGGGGGTCGGGGTGTGCGCTGGGGTGGTTGCAGGAAACTGGAGCCCCAAGCCATTTTCAATCTGCTTCCTCCTCTTTGTTCCTGGGAGTAAGCGTGTGTGAGCGTGTGTGTGTGTGTGTGTGTGTGTGTGTGTGTGTGTGTGTGCGCGCTTTTCACAAATGGAGTCTGGGTTTCGTATAGCCCCAGGTAAGTCTCACTGGTTTTCAAACCAGCTAAAGGGACTCATCATCCTGATGTTGGATCCCAGGGATGGGATCCCAATATGCGACTCAAACCCCTCACTCCGCGGGGAGAATCTTGGAGCGCTTGTAATCCCTCTCCTCTTGTGTGTCCCCTGCTAGGGGTGCAGGTCCTCGCCTGATATTTCTTTTTCCTTCTTAGCCAACTCCGTGATCTTTCTTTATAGCCTTTGTTGTCGAAGAGCCTTTCTGCCCATTTTCAGTTTGTTTTCTGCAAGCGTTTCTTACATGTAGATGTATTTTTGATGTGTTGTCGGGGAGTTGAGCTCTGCCATCTTGATTTTCACAGCTTAGTGGTGGTCTTAAGACTCAGCTCACATTCACAGCGGGGCATCTTGGTTCTGGGTTCTGGAGGAAATAGAGCAGATCCTATTCTCTGATTAGGGTGAACTTTTTATTAGGGATATACATTTTATTGACTTGAAATTCTTTTAACTTGAAAGTAATATCCAGGGCCCACAGAAATAAGACTTTTTGAATTTGCTTACAGTAAATACTTCTACATCAAAAGTGCTTTCTCTGGCTTTTGAAGGTGTAACGATCACTGTGAATGTGCACTTTTACACTGTGATAGTTAAGAGGAGGAGAATTTATCTCATCCTTAATCATTTTAGAAACCCTAAACACCCAAAGAAAATGCCTTTAACCCTTGACCAAAGAGAAGCAGAGTTAAAAATGAAAAAAAAAAAAAAAAAAAGATATAATGGCCATTGCACTCTCTTTCCTCCTCTACTGGGTTTGAAGCCCTTTCTCTGTATTTTCTCTTCCCCTTCAGAGATTCATACTCTTTAATTGCCAGGGACTTCTGTCAGATGGCTTGGTTTGAAGTTTAATAAGAATCTATTATCACCAAAGCAATCACTTTGCAAATTGATAAAACTTATATTTTGAAATATTTTCTTATATTTGAAGCTTCATTTGTATGGGATAAGGTAGGCAGAAACAGCAGTGCTTTCTCTATACTTAAGAACTGAATTGGGCTTCCCTGGTGGCGCAGTGGTTGAGAATCTGTCTGCTAATGCAGGGAACACGGGTTCGAGCCCTGATCTGGGAGGATCCCACATGCCGCTGAGCAACTGGGCCCGTGAGCCACAACTACTGAGCCTGCGCGTCTGGAGCCTGTGCTCCGCAACAGGAGAGGTCGCGATTAGTGAGAGGCCCGCACACCGCGATGAAGAGTGGCCCCCGCTTGCCACAACTAGAGAAAGCCCTCGCACAGAAACGAAGACCCAACACAGCAAAGATAAATAAATAAATTAAAATTTACTTAAAAAAAGAACTGAATAATATGTAAAGTAAAAGAAATCTTTATGCATTAATTCTAGCTATGAACTGACCTCTAATATTCCCAAAGAAACAGAAAATGCTCTCCTATGGGATCCATGTAAGATCCTAATTACTTTAAACTGAGGAATTTACTATCTAGAAAAATGAGTTAAATATGCATAATATGTCACAGCCAACCCCGCAATCATACCTGTTATGTCTTTTCACATACATTCTCATTCTTTAATTAACAAAAATATAAAATTCTGAAGTTTGGAAATAAATTGTATGGAATCCATTTTATAGGTATTTTGAAATTGTGCCATCTGTGTAATCAGATGAAAGCTCATGTATCTTGACAACTAAGGAACATATAATACTGTTTTAAAATTTCTCTCATTCTCAGCACATCTAGCCTTTAATGCTGTGCTCGTGGCATAAAATTTTTATTTTGTGATCACAAAACTCATTGCTTTAATCTCATGTTCAAAGTATGATTTTTTGGGAAAAAAAACCCATTCACAAGAGTACCTCTCTTTCCTCTATGTCACTCTCACTTTGACATTTCCTAAAGGTCATTGTTCAGATTTCAAGATCGTGTTACTGATTTTTCTGCTTTTTTTTTTTTTTTGCACTATCAGGGAAAGGGAATATTCTGCAAAGGTTTGCTGGGCTCCTCTGTTCCCACTGGAGACTAAATAGAAGAAAACCAATTCCTTCAGCTTCAGAATCTCTAGGCTAGCTTCAGATTCTTATTTAGGTATAAACACTCATGGCTTTCAGAGATCCAAAGAATCTTGGACATGAAGCACTAACAGATTATAAAATCTTTTCGGATGCTACAGTCTCTGCTGCAAAAAGTCAGAATGAAAAAGTATCATCATCACCAATGTAAACTCCTCTCCCTGCCCCCCCATCCCCCACAGTATGCAGGGTTTAGAGCATTCAGTTTCTGATGGAGGCAAAACTCATCATCATATCAAGGCAATTGGCTGAAATTCAGTGACAATATTCTCAAGTGATGATCCTGAGTATCAGGAAAAATAAAACAAAGAGGGTCCTGGACATTTCCTGGGTACCACGCATGCTTTCACTTAATCTTCACAACTCCACAAGGTGAATAGACATCAAGACCCTTGTTTTAAAGAAGGGGAATTGGATTTAGAGATGAGAAGCAGTTTGCTCAAAAAGCAAACTGCAGAAAGATCAATCTGATTGGTTTTTGTTTCACACCTGGTTATCAGCTGCAGACTCCTCAAACGTTTCTGGACCAATTCTGTTTGGGTTTTATTTTCCAAAGAGCCTCCATCTTGTTACCAGTTTTTAAAAGATTACAGTTGTTGTTCTCATTAAAGTCATTTAAAACTCAGCCTAGTGATCTCTTCCTCCTCCTGGAGAACTTTGACAACAGAAGCAGGATCTGACTCCAAGTAACTAAAGCAGGTCAGGGCTATATCCCTTCAGCAGGTGAATGTTGTCAATAACATCAGCGTGGGGGACCAATTTGTCCACTGCTTGTTTCAGCCATTCAGGGGCATTCAGCTTAATCCATAAGCAGTGGACAAAAGGATCATTCAGTTTAATAGGATCTGTAGACTGTGCATTCTTTAAGGAACAGCAAATATTGTTTGGAGTCTAATGTGAAGGGAAACAGAAGAAAGACTGATGAAAAATGGAAATGCAATAATTTGTCTCCCTTCTGAAATGTTGAGAGAGTAATGAGACTGTGCCCATAACATAGTTATACTCCTTAGAAGATAGGGGCTATATATCCACAAACCTTCTTTTCCTGCTTAGTCTCTGCTGTCATTGCTGGAAATAGTACAGATTTAAGCCTAAAGGTCTAGCCTTGAGTTCTGGCTCTGTCTATAATTACTTGTGAGACTTTGGGCAAATTATTTAACCTTTCTCAGTTTTTGTTTCTATATCTTTGAAATTAATATTGACCCAGTAGGGTAATTTTGAGAATTAAATGAGCAAAAGCACATGAAAATAAATGGTAAGGCCTAAAAGTATACAAAGAGTTGTTATTTTATACTCACATATCACTAGAAATTTAATATCATAGTCACATAACAGTATACCAATGGTTCCCAAAGTGTGCTCCATGGAAACCTAATGCCACAGATATTCTCTGAAAAGTGGGCTTTAGGTCTTTTGGGGCACATTTTATTCCAAAATAGTCACTGAGCCTTGCTAGATGCTCTTCTTGGTCAATAATGACATACGGCTCATAATTTTCTGTTTTGTGAGGCTCACGGTCCTACAACATGACTTACTATACCTCTTTGTATTCAACTCCAATTGCAAAAGTATATATGTTGCTTTTCCTGAATGTCTCCTGGATTAACTTCCATCTGGTTTATTCTTTTCATTCTCTCTTGAACCTCAGCTTACACCATGGCACCTTTCTCCTCTAGGTGTACACATACAGTACAAGGAATAATAATGGTTATGAAACAATTTGGTTTTTTCCTAGTCTTGGAAAAAGAAGTAAAAAGAGCAACTAAAGCTGTAGTCTATTGATTTGTTTTTTATCCAAACAGCTCAGTTTATTGCTGGATTCTTTTTTTTTAATAGCATTTTCAATAATTTTCTCTAACGTTGCTCATAAGAGACTTTTCTAAATTCCCTTATTTTCCCAGATCCCTTCAATCTAAGGTCTTTATTTACATCATGAGTCTGAAACTTATATATCTTCTAGGTAAAGATCTTTTTTCTCTTTTGAAAAATATATGCCTCCCTCTGAAACTAACTTGACAACTTTTCAGAGGTGGAAGACAAAGCTCAAAGGCTAGAAAAGATGATTTTTATTTTTGTACTGAAAACTCAATACTCTGGCTTGAACTTACTGTGGACAAGCCACATGTTTGATGTTCTAGAGGTGAACTACGTGGCTCTGCTTCTATGCACAATGCCGTGTCCAATATCCCACAAACAGGTTCCATTTGGAGTGACTGATTGAAGTAAAACATGTTCCAATCTTAGAGTCATAGAATTTTAGAGCTGCAGATCCACTTGGCCTATTACACTGGATGCTAAGAAAGAGATTGCATTTTTTTAAACACTATTGGAGTATAATTGCTTTACAATGGTGTGTTAGTTTCTGGTTTATAACAAAGTGAATCAGCTATACATATACATATATCCCCATATCTCCTCCCTCTTGCGTCTCCCTCCCACTCTCCCTATCCCACCCCTCTAGGTGGTCACAAAGCACCGAGCTGATCTCCCCATGCTATGTGGCTGCTTCCCACTAGCTAAGGAGATTGCATTGAAAAAATGCCTTTCCTCTGAGGTCTACTGAAGTTTTCGAGAAAGTGTTTGTTGTGAGCTGTTATTAGGAAGCTGAGAAATAGGCGTCAGGAGGGACTAAGTTCAGCTAATATAGGATCCGTACTAGGCAGTTCTTATAGTGATTCCCTAATTCATTTATCTATTTACTTGATTCAATCATTTATTTATTTATTTTAAAGCACAATTTTGTGCAAAACACTAGGGGAGATAGTCATCACCTAGGTCCAGGAAAGCCTATTTGCTGAACACTTGGTGTTTTCAGCCCCATTCCTGCTCCGAGGGCAGAATCAGGCACAGCACTCTTTCCCCAGAGGCGTCCTGTGAATTCTTAGCACGATGTTCCTGCAGCCACTCCACTCAGTCAGACTTAGCATGTGAGAAAAGCCAACAGATCACCCCTGACCTAGGGGTAATGGTAATGATATCTAAGTTATTGAGCCTCCATGCCAATCATTTCATGTGGTTTATCGCAATTAATCCTCACAACAACCTCATAACGTGGGTAGAATTATCACTCCTTCCTTACAAAAAATGGGGTCTGAATCTCAAAGAGGTTAAGTACCTTGCCCAGAGTCATGCCAGTTTAGCTGGGGCTGAATCCAGGAAGTTTGAGTCTAGAACCAATACTCTGGAAGATCGTGCTGAGATTTTTCAGAAGCAAGGATATCAACAGAGAAACCCACTAGTTCACTTATAGATGGCATTAGTGAAAACAGGGTTGACAACCATTTTGAATTCCATTTCCAACTCTGACATTCAAACCCTGCATGGTTCTGAAAAATTACAACAAGATAAATTACCTCTATGACAGGATTTGAAGGAAGAGCAAAATGAAATGAATCAGATAGCACCTATGAGAGAGTTATTAGAGTGAGTGACCTATAACAGGCACCCAATAAATATTGGGTTTCTCTTTTATTTCCCCTGAAGTATATAGGGCAAAAATGGGGGATTCTTATCTTTCATTTGTCTTCTAACTCTCAGTTTAGAAAATAAGATCTTTTCTTCTTTTGGACATTTTTTGGGATAGAGCTCTTATGTCCCATTGGAGTCATTGAGATAATGGGAGAGAGCCTGCCCTGTAGAAGATGACATTAAGGCTTGTCATCTCCATAAAAATGCCACAATCACCATGATGGATTTTTTTCTCTTTTGCTTAAAAGAATTGATACCTGTAAGATATAGATTCTTCTGGGTTGAGTAGTAGTTGATGCTGTTGTCTGCCATTTACATTTTACCATAAATCGAAACTTTGTGAGATGGATTTATAAGGGTCAGAATCAGAATGCATTGGTTTATGAGACCTTGTATGGTATCAATATGGAAGAAAAGAAGAGAAAATGTAGGTGGTAGAGGGTCAAGACAAATGTTACCCACTTCAGCTCATGCCCAGGGTTGACCCTGCAACCATAGTTGCCCAGTCTGAGGATGTGGTGAATGATTTCAAGGTATACATGTGTGGGGAAGTAACAGTATGGGTGCAAGGATATGAACGGTGTGCTATTTGATGGTTGAAGGGAAAGAAAGAGTAAGATCAGTCTGGTTTTACTTAAATCAAATACACTTTAAAATGACGTCTCACTTTGAGACTGACATCATTTTGAAAGACTGGCTTCCTACTGCCAAACTTCTGGAATAGCCTTGGGGTATACCCATGGGAAATTACTTCATACTGATAGTCATCCCTGTATCCCGTCAAGACCAATAAATGACCCAGTGGTTTAGGAGTTCATCTAGAGGGTGATTTCAGACCTAATAAATATGAAAGATAGTTCAGAAAAGAAACAGAACTCACCACTAAACATATCATCATTAGTCATAAGTCTTGCTTGAGTGTTGAAATACTCTCAATAAGAGATATTCCCTGCTAAAGGAAGAGTGGGTAGATGAGACTTAAAAACAAGATAGTATGGGTTCAAATGCCAGTTTTATCATTTCAAATCAGTGTGAAGCCTATATTATTTAACTCCTTTAAATTTCCATTTGTAAAACAGGGATATCAATACTTAGCTTTTTTTTTGTTGTTGTTGGTACTTGAGCCTCTCACTGTTGTGGCCTCTCCCGTTGCGGAGCACAGGCTCCGGACGCGCAGGCTCAGTGGCCATGGCTCACGGGCCCAGCCGCTCCGCGGCACGCGGGATCCTCCCGGACCGGGGCACGAACCCATGTCTCCTGCATCGGCAGGCGGACTCTCAACCACTGCGCCACCAGGGAAGCCCAATACTTAGCTTTTTGATTGTTGAGAAGGCTAAATTAAATGTATGTGAATATGTTTGGTATACTAAGAAGGTATGATTTGGCCTTTTTAGCTAAATGACACTTGGAATTTTCTGGTTTGTTCTAGGGGCATCTGGTATAGGAGTATATAAGCCATTTCTATGATCTCTTCATGGCCCTAGGGCTCCCTGAGAAAAAGGGCTTGCCGGGCAGCTGAGTTCAGAAAGCATATGGTTGGCCCTAGTTCTATCTTGAAGTGGTATTTTCACAGAGCATCATGAAGCTTAAGCTGGACATATATACACCTTTGCATTGTCATTGGGACTACCTCTTGTCAATGGGAAGCTCAGCAGTTCTCCTCCCAATTCTCTTTCTAGTAGGAGAGGCTGCATTATACAAGGAAAACACTGAATTAGGAGTTAGGAGATCTGAGTTTGCAAATCATAAAGTCTTCTCTGGGCCTCTAATTTCATATTTATAAAATGAGGGATAGAGAGAAATGGTGACAGAATGTTCTGCAATCTACTTTTTAGCTCTCTTTTTCTATTATTAAATCTTGATTCTACATGACTGTCCTAACTCCCTTTTTTCTATCATTCTTCATATCTCTGTAAAATTGGACAATTTTTCTTCCTTTCTTGTTTTGCTTTTTAAGACCTTGAATTCCTTTAGAGAAAAGACACTGTGTAAATGTGAAATAGAATGCTGTGCTATTTATTTATAAGCCAATCTTGTTCTAAAATATACTGTGGCTAAGACTATGTAGAGATTCTCTTGGTATGTTTCCTATGTGACCATGTATGAAAATTCAAGTATTTATTTCAGTTATGTATTTAAGTAAAAAAAATGTTCTCCTAAATGCATCCCTTAATAAGGATTACTAGAGTTTTAAAAATAAGGCTTTCCATGTCAATGCCAATTATCTTGCTGGGTTTTTTTTTCCTTTTTTTTCTGTTAGTGATATTCAAGTTTTGCACTCTAGAGGTCAGTATAATGTTAAAAATGGAAGATTTTTTTCATGATAAGATCTTAAAAACAAGGCCTTTAAATCTGAATCTCACGTAAGACTGAATAAAAGAACTCTCCAACCACAAAAAGGCACTTGTAAAATGATGATAATCCAAAACAGAATATCCAGGGGGAATTAAGAAATGATTGAGGTTGGTGACTGAATTACATGAACAAAATAATTCCCTAAAGTTATATAATCTTGGGAACAGTAACATATAAGCAGAAGGTGGAAAATAATGTACGAAAAAAAGACAAAACGAAAGAAAGTCATGAAGAAGCATCAGATTAAATAGGAACAAATATTTGAGGTCACGGTGAGAAAGTCACCTTTGAGATTCTAGGATGCTTACATGGTGTTTAAATGATAGTGACAGGAGAATAAAGGAAGGAAATGCTTGACTCCACATTGGGAGTATCTACACTTTACAAAAATTACTGGTCTTCTCAAACCCCTATTCACCCTCTACATCTTATTTTTAGTCTAGAAAACCAAGGCCATAGCTATGATAGACTCTGAGTCCCTCTCATGTAAAGCCCTACAGGCTAATTTATATCTGCCATGAAAATCACTCCTCTCTCAAGTATCAGAAGAGAGGATTCCTCACTTTGTGTTCAAATCCAAATTCTGTCAGTGTTTATGGCTCTACCTTCTCCCCCTTCTACTAAGACTTGCTCTATTAGGCTGTACAAAAATAGGCAGTGGACAGCGGGGTATTGGAATCAAGTGGTCTGGAATCAAACCTGGACTCTATAATAAATGCCAGGACTCTGAATAAGCTATTTAGCCTTTCTGGTTTTTTTTTCCTTGACTTTAAAGTGGAGCTGATAATATCTATCGCATAGTGTATTGGTGAGAATTGAAAGATAACGCTTGAGGATATGTGGATACAAAATATGTTTGTCTTACCTCAAATGGTAATCCCCAGTGGAGAGAATACATGTCCACCTTCTTTTAGCATCAATAACAATGGACCTTTTAAATATAATTAAACCCATTATGTTTTTCTTAATCTTCACTGGGTTTTGCTCTTTTTAATGTCCCTCAGCGTTCACACACAGATGATATTTACCTCTGTTCGTGTGTTTCATCTTGTGGTGTTCTCCTGTTTCTTTGGAAAACACTTATTGAATGATTTATGGGATGTGACAAAAAATGTTACTGGGAAACTTTACAACTTTATTTTTGGTTTAAAGTATTAGAATGGTCAACAGTAACTTTTTGTCTACTTTGAGGAGTTTTCTTTCACATTTTAAAAAGGAATTGCAATTTTTATCACTTTTTGAAATGTTTTCTAATATTAAGCTTTAAAAATAAGTTTATAAAAGTATTTTGAACAACCAATTCATTTAGAAACAGTGGGATGGCAACACCTGATCTAATAATATTCACCAATTAACTTCCAGGGTTGGAAATCTGGAAGCTGGAAGGGTTTAAAAATAAGTTTATAAAAGTATTTTGAACAACCAATTCATTTAGAAACAGTGGGATGGCAACACCTGATCTAATAATATTCACCAATTAACTTCCAGGGTTGGGAAGCTGGAAGGGGCACAGTCTTGGGGAGGAATCTTAAAACTGGGCACCTTTCTGACATGTGGGCACCATCACCATTCAGATTGTTTTCACAGAGGGTAGGTTCTGTTTGGTCTGCCATGGGGAGAAGGAGGAAGCAGCAAAATGTCAATTTCTCCTATCCCCTGTTATTCTTTATGTCCTGTTTATAGCAGGAGGGGTGGATGGGACAGAGCAGCATCTCTCCTGATGCCACCTCCCTCCATGGAGCACCCCCTGCCAAGATGTACTGGCAGCTCTGTGAGATGAAGATTTTATCCTGGCGTCCTGGCCAGCTTCCATCTGGCTAAAGGCATTTTATCTAAATATTTCCAAGGCGCCTATCTCTGCAGTATTGAAGTACTCAATTAGATATGGCCTAAGTCTTTGTAGCATATCAGTGTGCACTGCTGAACAGCTGCTGCATTCCAATAGAGGGTGAAGTCATCTCTATATATAGAGCATGGCAAGCTGTTTGGAACAGTGGCAGATTTAAGCAGGCAAATGCACACCTGAGCTGTAAGTCAGTCACTGGTCCAGTGTGATAGAGGGTCTGGAAAAACCTTACTTCCTTAAGGGGCAAGTGGCATGGAGGCCACAGGGTCTTTTTTCAGATTTTTTAAGAGAGCTTATAGCCTCTCCTAACTATTTTTTTCTGTCAATTCCACAAATAGTGAAAATCATTGTTCACAAAGGGGATTATATTTTCTTCTGTGATTCTCTCTTACAACTTGGGGTTTGTTTATTGATTAGAAGTTCATCACATATTGGCCAGTATCCAGGGCATTGCTATTTATTAAATATCATTTTTGGAGTTAAGTCATTGTGCACTTATTCATTTAGTGCTTGTCTTCCCTGCTATACTGTGAGCTCCTCACTCCTGGCACATAGTACTTGAATAAACAAATAAATATTGAGTGTTATGACTATTCATAATTCCTCATGGAGTATGATGTCTTGGTCCCCACCAAAAGGCCCTAATTGTTGCTCTTTCCAAAGTGATCTGGAAAAGATGTGGAAACACATTTCCTAAATTCTCGTGTTGATTCTCAGAGGGCTGTAGCTACCAGTGTGGTGATGGATATCTGGCACTGAAACGATCCCAAGAGGTCATTTAGATCTCTCTCTCATTTGATAGAACATAGGTTGCTTTGATTTGGAGATAAGAACAGGATGAATAGCTAATTGCACTGACATGCCTGGGCACAGAAACAAGATGGCATCATTGGAAGTTCTGAAGTTCCATCCTGGCTCAACCACTAACTACCTATACAACTCTGGGAAAGTCACAGAATGCTAATGGGCCTTCGTTTCTTCATCTAACAAATGGAGATAATAATCCCTGCCCTGCTCCCCTCACAGGGTTGTAAGGAGGATCTTCTTTAAGAATGTGTCTGAAAATGCTGTGCAAACCGTGACACTCTTAGACATGGAAGGCATAATCTCATTTTTGCCATCCCTATCTAATCTGTCAGCAAGGGTCAGATAACTATGTGAGCATCCCACCTCTGGCCACCTGGAGGCAACAGCTCCATCTTATCCATTTCTCCCTTTAGTGACTGTGAAGGTGTGTCAAGTGAGCAGGCAAGTGAGAGGGATACTCTGAGGAGAGTCAGCTTCCTGCCTTCTTGATATTATTGCAAATCACCTGAACAGAAAGCCACTGTGACTTCCTTTCAGGTCCCTTCACTCTGCTCCTCTAGTGATTCCACCTCATGTCACAGAATCAGAAAACACTGAAAGTTAAATAGTGCCCAAAAGAGGAACACCAGAAGAGAACATTTCATTTATGGCTAATGCTCTCCTTATCCCACAGCTCTGTTATCAGCTGTTAAAGCCAGAGCATGTCTGTGGGAAGATAAATTACTTCCTGGGGATATAGGCTGTTCTTGCTATCAGAACTCGTTTCCCTCAATGATGAATTTGTAGAATGAACTTTTGACTTACGTGAGGCAAGGAAGATGCAAACTCTTGTCTAGGGCTGATTTGTGGGACACACCTAGTTTTTCATTGGTTAGTCATTAAACAGAGTCAGAGTGACATAAGCACATGCTACCAGGAATGTGAATCCAGGAGCCTAGAGCAAAGAAGACCTCCTGGATGAACAACTTTCTTAAATCGGTTCTAAAATTCTGCCATGGGTCATAAAACACTATTCTCAGTGTACAGAATAACCCAAAGTAGGTAAATGCCTTGCTAGTGCTAATACTTTTTTTAAGTTCCCCAAAGGCACAGAGGAGAGATGTAAGACCTCTCTGTCCCTTAATTTTTCTCTTACCCCCTCTATCACTATTCAGCCTATGTTTGTCCCTCAAGTCACCTAAACTGCTGGTCTGACAGCCCGATACTCATGGGCAGGAGGGGGAGGAATTGAGCTGATTACCTATTAACTTCAACCTAAATGAAATAGATTTCCATATTGCTTTAAAATTCATGGTTCTCTCTTCTGCACCCCCCTCCCGGGTTTCCATGCTTTCTCTATAAAAAGGCAATGTGACAAATTCCTTTGCCAAGGCTTGGATGTTGGGAACTCAGAGTTTTTATTTAATCATGGTGCTGAGTTCCTGTCTGGCCTTGAATATGCTATTTTACATTTCAAATATTCCATCTGTAAAGGCAGAATGATTATTCTTCCCCATCTTGCAGGGAGTTGGGAGATGATCGATTATTTAGTGTTTTAAAGAGCTTTAGAGACAACAAGTGCTAAATTACTAGTGTTATTAAACACTCTCTGAACTGGTTAAGGATACTGGGAGAAGTTTGAAGCTGAAACATTGGCCAGCTGACCTGTTATGGCATCAGATCTCCTCAGGTTTCTCTTTCTATAGCACTCACTGAGTGATGAAGTTCTGTGTATCTAGTAATAAAAGGAATCTGGGTCATTAACTCGCATTGTCAAAACCACGCAGTTCTTTATTCCTTGTCCTGTTTTATTTTATGAGAACACAATTCTAAACCTTCATATTAGTAGAGATTCCATTATATAATAAACATGCCTCAAAATAAGCTATTTTATCATGAAATGTGCTATGTTTTATCTTAAAACAATAGCTGGTGATTGGGGTAAGAGGATCCTTGGCCAATGCAACCTTTTGAAAGCGAACTGTAGTTATCCTTGAGGTTTATGACTTCTGTGACGCTGACTGAATCTCTGAGATTTGGGGGAATTCCTCCTCAATTTTGGTACATTTTATGTAGATTATTTTATTTGTAAGCTAAATATATATTGCATTTCTATAATGAGGCAGGCCCTAGGTTAGGACACAGATTTAAATATCTCTATTACACATGTTGTCTTAATCACAGAGGGCTTTATAATGTTGGGGAAACATAAATATTTATGATAACTAAAATGCAAAGTGAGATATAAGGTAGTGTAATAATACAAACGAGGGTAACTATTGCCTTAGAGAGTCAGAAAAGAGTTCTCAGACATTGGAGACATTTAAATTAGGCTTTAAAAGAAGAATATTTTACCAGGTAAATAAAAAAGGGTTAAGAAATGGAAGAGTATTCTTTGTAGAGGGTATAGTAAATGTACTGAATATTTTAGGTTTACCATTTTGTGACAGGAAATGAGAGAGTGGTGCATAGATTTACCTACTGAGTTCCACTTTAACTTCTGGAAGAGGCACTTTTACTTTTATTGATCACAAATTAACATCTCTTGCGAGGAAGAGCTCCTCTTTTGCAAATGCCACGCAACACAGTTTACTTGACTTCTCATACAGTTCATATGGGGAGGGGGGATGAGAGTCTGTTGAGAGTCACGTTCCTCACAATGATCCAGAATTGCTCTCCTTTGCCCTTGTGCCTCCCAGTGATGACCAGAATCATAAGAAACTCTCTTCACAGTGAGTGGCTGCTCTTCAGCAAGCACCTACTCCTCCAGCTTAAAGACCATGTATTAACGTGGGTTGCAGGGAGCCATAGAGGTCTTGGGGAACACCCATACTCAACCCTCTAGAGTGGAGGAAGTGGGGGAGCTATCAAGGTGCCATAACTTTATGTGATTCTTTCCAGACTTCATTAGTCTCTAAGGGTCAGATATTACAGAGATTGTTTGGGCAGTCTTCTGGTACTTACAGAGGGCCATAACATCATAAATATTATCAATAATCAAAAGGTAATAAGGGTTGGTGTGGATGTGGAGAAACTGGAACCCTTGTACACTGTTGGTGGGAACATAATATGGGGCAATTGCTATGGAAAACAGTATGGAGTTTCCTCAAAAAATTAAAAATAGAGCTCAAATATGATCCAGCAATCCTACTTCTGGATATATATCCAAAATAATTGAAATCAGGATCTGGAAGAGATAACAAAAGACCTTTTTAATAGAAGTACATTGTAGCTGCTGCTCTAGATTCTTTAAAAGTTTGTATTTATATTCCTTAGACAACTAGGCAAACTTTTTCTACTCTTTGTACAGAACTTATTGGTACTAATTTGGATACCAGAGCCGGAGACTGGGATGACTCTGAGAGAAATATGGAAATAATTATTTTCTCTGTTCTTCTGCTTTTGCACCCCAACAAAGGAGGAGTGAATGCAGAAAACTTCCCACCACTCCACCACTACCTTGTTGACATTTGGCACCCTGAAGTTCTTTTCATCCTATTGATAAATATTGATTTTTGGATACCTATTTGCTGGCCCCTAACTTTGATGATCTCATTTAGTTTCCATATTATTTGATAAGGTGGATTCTACTATTTGAGTCTCATTTAGGACTTTAGGAAATGCCAAATCCAGAGAAGATGAGATAAATTGCAAGGAGACAGCCCAAGAGTCAAGGACCAAAAGTGAAACATAGGAGACAAAGGATGACTGAATCAAAAGAGCTTCAGATATGGGAAGAAAGGTTTTAGAATTCAGGACCTGAGAAAGGAGGCAAGCTCCAGGCTCCAGCAGAGAGGTGAGGAAAAGGGCTCCGTGATCATCTGGGATAGTCACAGTTATATGTGACTCACTTTGCTTTTATGTCCCAACCAGGGGACAGTACGGGGGCAGAGTGAGGTGTGAGCAGGCTTAATTAAAAAAAAAAAATGTAATGGATACATTTAAATCACAGGTGAAGGTGAAGGTTTTAAATTTTTTACTGATGCACAATCTTCATTTTAGGAAGGGAAATTGAAACCAGAAGTATGAAGCTCTAACTATTAAAATATATGGATCTGTGATCATTAGTTTGAAGAGGCTTGAGGAGATTGGAGGGAGGTACAGCATGTTTTGGGAGTCACTAAGTCACACCTTACATGGACAAATGTCTTTGTCTATCACAGGGGTCCACAGACTAGGCAGCGGGCCTAATTCTACCCTAAAAGACAGTTTCAGACCTATGACCTGGCTCTGTTCTTCTGCTTATCTAGTAGCTTCTAGACAGCTACTGTATTACATGGTTTGTGTTAGGCTCATCCAGTATGTCATTAAAAAATGCACAGAAGATATTCCTACCTGTCCCTCTATTTGGTTGTTCGGTAGAATATTGATTTGTTCTGGTTGGTATTGTAATGGATTTACATATGGAGCTAACTCTCATGACCTGTTTCTATAGGACTTCTGGCTAAGAATGGTTCTTATATTTTGAAAGGGCTGTAAAAAACACACACATACACAGCACGGGTGGCGGGTGGAGAGAGAGAGAGAGAGAGAGAGAATGAATATGGGAGAGAGGCTGTATGTTGCCTGTAAAGCCTAAACTCATTACCATCTGGCCCTTCACAGAAAAAGCTTGCTATCCCCCGGTCTGTAAGACAGGCCCCCCAGAGATGACCTTGTTTATTCCTCAGCCCCAGGCAGCCTGACTTGGCAGAAGTCCTTCCATTCCAGGGCTTACTCTGTCTCACTGTTGCTATCCAGCATTGTCCCGCAGCCTATAAAGCACATTGGCAGACTCCATTTCAGCTCTTAATGAGTTGTGACGTGAAAACCACTGGTGCAAATGAGGCCCTTTCTAGGCACCCCTGCAGAATTAAACAGCCCGTGAAGACCAGACCACCGTCTTTCTGTTGTGAGGCGGTGCTTCACCAAGGCCTTTAGAAGTTTTAATTGCTGATGTCTTTTCCTGAAGATAAACAGTTACTGGCACTGTCAATCTCTCTCCTATCATGAGCACTAAAATCATACAGAATTTATAGGAAGCTGCTCGAAATCTCATAGATTTTTGAAAGAAAGCTTTTTAATCCATTAAAAAATGTATACAAATCAAAACTCATAATATTTGCATAATATCTTCCCTCATCGATATCAAGAACACTATTATTGATGCTCAATTACTTCCATTTTAAAGTGCTAGAGTCTACAAAGATAAATATCTGTAGTTCAGAAACCAAAGATAATTTGGAAACTTATGTTTCCCATTTTACACTTAATAATGATAATAATAATAATGACAATACCAGTATTATCATCTTACATGTCTATGAAATTTACAGCTTTTCATACACTTTCATATTTACATTTCATCTAATCCACATAATTACTGTATGAGTCGTGAATGGCACAGCCAGTTTATTTTTTTTACTAAACGAAACTATTAGCAAGATTAAGTAAATAATCCAAGGTGATCAAGCCAGAAAATGGCAGAATGACAAGAATAAGATTATTTGGACTTCTGGTCTGTGATGCTTCTACCATATCAACATAACATTTGCTCAACACCATGAAGAATTTTAATGTTTAAAAATTATAATTATAGAATTATCATTCTATGATTAACCATTAAAAATAAAATAATGATTAAAAATGCCTAATGATTAAAAAAATATCTTAACCAATAGCTATAACTACTGTTAATGTTCCCATCCCTGACTTTGAGCAAATTCTATATGTCTAAAAGATAAAAAATAGATTCTAAAAATGTTCCATGTAGATCAATTCCAATTATTTATCCTGGGTAAATATTTTTTCTCCTTCCATTCCAATCCTTCAAAAGATGGAAAAACAACCCTTTTATTACTTCCCTCTCTAGATTCCTCATAGTCTAGTCATCTTTCTCACAATCACCTAAGGCCATGATCCTGGATTAAGAGATTTCTTTCCAATAAACTTCAAAAACAGTTTTCAAATCCTGTCAGATTCCTTAGGAATTTGTTTTTGAGTTGACTGCTGTGTTCCTTGTTTAATGAAAAAAGCAAATGTATCATGATCAAAATGTATCAAAATCAACCCCAAAGCTAAACCTGAAAAAGAGTATTATTATTTGAAGAACTGCCCACAGTTAATTAAAAATAAAGTTATTTTCTATGAAATATTCTAGTAATCAATTGGTATTTAACAAAAGATGCATTTTAAAGATGAAAAAAAGCTGTACTTTATTGTATCTCAACTTAGCAGTGAAACTTTTAAGTGAAAGGTTAACATGCTGGTTGCAAAATAAAACATCACATTTCAATTGTACATTAAAAACAAAAGAAAAGGGCTTCCCTGGTGGCGCAGTGGTTGGGAGTCCGCCTGCCGATGCAGGGGACGCGGGTTCGT
>NC_041214.2:71609789-71618717 GCF_002837175.3 Physeter macrocephalus | reverse complement strand
CGTGCCGCGGAGCGGCTGGGCCCGTGAGCCATGGCCGCTGAGCCTGCGCGTCTGGAGCCTGTGCTCCGCAACGGGAGAGGCCGCGGCAGTGAGAGGCCTGCATACCGCAAAAAAAAATAAAAATAAAATGATAAAAAACAAAAGAAAAAAGAACAGCTTGGGAACATATAAGAGAAATGGCAAAGGAATTATTAGTGAGACATTTTTTATGTAGTACTGATTTTAGACAAAAGAATAACCTCCATCATTAAAAGAATATAATAGATTTTTTGATGATGGCTATTCTGATCAGTGTGAGGTGATACCTCATTGTAGTTTGATTTGCATTTCTCTAATAATTTGTGATGTTGAGCATCTTTTCATGTGCCTCTTGGCCATCTGTATATCTTCTTTGGAGAAATATCTGTTTAGATCTTCCACCCATTTTTTGATTGGGTTGTTTGTTTTTTTTATATCTTCTTTGGAGAAATATCTATTTAGATCTTCCACCCATTTTTTGATTGGGTTGTTTGTTTTTTTGATATTGAGCTGCATGAGCTGTTTGTATATTTTGGAGGTTAATCCTTTGTCAGTTGCTTCATTTGCATTTGCAAATATTTTCTCCCATTCTGAAGATTGTCTTTTTGTCTTGTTTATGGTTTCCTTTTGTGATGACCTAGATGGGTGGGATGGGGGGGTGGGAAGGAGGTCCAAGAGAGAAGGGATATATGTGTACATATAGCTGATTCACTTCGTTGTACAGCAGAAACTAACACAACATTGTAAAGCAATTATGCTCCAATAATAAAAAAAAAGAATATAATAAATATGGGTTTCCACATTCAGGAATATGCTTGGCTGGTGAGTTTTAGGGAAAGCAAGGAATAAACACAACTCCTACCTAAGCCTGCCTTGCTCTGTTCCATGAACCATTCTTTTAAAATAAATTAATGTTACTTTTCTGCAAACAAAATAATACTCAATGTACGAAACTTGGAAACAGAAACAATAAGGAAGAAAACAAGTATTATCACATTAATTCCTTTATTTTTGGGGTGGTTTCCAGTTGTTTCGTAAAACAAAACAAAACTTTGTTCATAATACACTGGATTGATAGAACTGCCAGTGAAGTTTCTCTAGCCAAGTGATAGATGCTTGACTCAGACTGCACCAATCTGACTCTTTCCTCACACTTTGAATACAGTGATTCAAAGACAGAAAGAAAAATGATTTGAGCCATGTAGTGGTAAACAGATGCAGCTGACAATTAGCTTTCACTCCCTGGTTTCCAAAACTGCTTCTTCTGAGTCTGATTCTTTAGCTCCCCTTTGCCTATCCCTCCTCCTCCTCCTCCTTCTCCAACTCTCCCCACCCCCTTTTCTGCATCATAATCTTTGGCTTAAATTAGCTAACATTTGTTTCTGTTGCTTGCAACCAAAGAAACATAACTCATGCATATGCTATTTTATATCCTGGTTTTGTTATTATTATATCATTTTATTACATAGTATAAAAATGTTTAATGCTTTAATAATATCCCATCACATGGATGTATCAGAATTTTTTAAAACCAAACCTCTACTGTTAGTTATTAAATAACACATCAGTGAATATCTTTTTATATAGATCCATGTCTGCATGTCTTATTATTTTCTAAGGTTACAACCTGAGGTAAAATTACTGGATTGAACATTATAGACTTAAGACTATTGCTCTTCCAAAAAAAGTGTTAATTACACTTTAACCAGGATTGTATATGTGTATATTTCTCATGTTCTTACATTATTATGATTTAAAATACTTTGCTAAATCAGTAGGAAAAATGATACCTTTATATATGATTTTAAATATTTCTTTTACTCAAATAAATGCTCCCTTTTTACCCTTTACATTGAGTCTGAGCTACAGCAGGAAAAGGCATGAAATATTTTATCTCCAATTGGCAATGTGATCCAGTGGTTTATAAATCAATTAGTTTATAAAAAGTTAAAAATGCAGTTGAGTGTTACATTTTGAATTGGTTTAGCCTCATGCATTTATCTAGATTTGGAATTGTTACTATATAAATACTTTGTATGTTTCGTTTTTTTATTCTTATAGTGGGAATGCTTATATTCATTTCCTACATCTCTTGAAAAAGGCTTAGTTAAGTTTAGTGAAAAAAGATTGCCTTGAATTCTTTGGAGAAATATCTTAATATTACTTTGTGTGACCAACTTGCTCTAGAAATTACTTCTACAAGTTAGTACCCTTGACCTAACATACACATTTAAAATTATAATGTAGTCATATTAAAGTATGACTCAGAAACTCAGAAACATGTTTTTCTATTTCCTATGTGTTGTAGTTTATTTGATTCTGATTGTCATGTTAAGAAAAAGATACTACAATTTATCTACTTGAAGCCATATGTCATTGAGGTATTTGTTAGACTGTGGTCAGTAAATATTACACAGCAGAGAGTAATTTTAAACGTAGTCATCCTGAATTCAGTCATTTTTTTTTATATCAACACAGTTACCAAATTTAATTCGCCAAATAACTAGTGGGGGTAAAGAAAATTCCATTCACAAAATGCATTAAAGGATAGCTTTAGAACCAATTTTCAAATTGGTGTTTATAGATGGTGACTATCGTCAGATGTAAGACAGAAAGTGGACCTATAAAACTCTAAAGAAAAATATAAAGAAATTGAGATTAAGGGGAAGGTAATCCTAGGTGCAAATGTATACACAGACACATATCCACATGACTTGTGTATAAGATAGAGATAGATTTATGAATGGGTGCCATTCTTTGGCACAATGATTTAGACACAAAGCTGTGAGGGTAGAGCAAGCTAAATCCCACCTATCTGAGCATATACTTTGGCCTGGGGCTTGTCTCAGGCAGTTCTATTGCCAGGAACCCTCCTCTTTTCTTAAACCTCAGCTCACCTCCCCCTTCTTATTGTTGTACTGCAGTTCTAGTTACTGGACTTTTGTCTCATAACTCTTCACTTAAGACCTTGTTCTATACCTTTCTGATGCCCAGTCCTTACTAGATGTGCAGCAAAAGCCTCTGTCTCAGACCTGCATTCCGCCCTCCCTCAGCCTGATGACTGGCCTATGGCTGCATGCTTGTCACAAGTGCAGTGCTCTTCCCTCCTATCTGAAAGGTCTTCTAAGAATAGTGTTGCCAGCTAAAGTCTCCATCCATACTTCCCATCCACTTGCAGGGCATTCTGCTGCTTTATCTTGAGTTTTTGTTGTTGTTGTTGTTTACTTTAGCATGTCAACTTTCAGGATGGCTTTTGTCTAACAGCAATTACAAACAATTTACATGTCAATACTTTGGACAGATCCAGTGTCTTCCTTTTCCCGCATTGAAGAATGCTACTTCCACTTACTCCATGCAACAATAAAGATGGGTCAGATAACCTGCTGAAATGTTGTGTGGCCAAAAACAGAACCAAAAAAGAAAAATTATGATCCTCTGGCTTTCATGATAGCCATCAAAAGACATGATTTAGCTACTCAGTTTAGAAAATTACAATATTTTTCTACACATGGCAATACAATAATTTCATTTCCTTGCAAACTGCTCATTATAGCATGCAGGCAGACAGATAGATGGACAGATAGAGAGGTAGATAGACATAGAGTAATCAATAACATTGATATCTCTGACTTCCCATCAGTTTTGTCCATTTCCTATTCGTCAGTGATGGGACATAAGATATCTTTGCAATGACTCTCAAACATTTTTGTAACTATCCTCGTATCAACAAAGGTCAAAAACAATGATCAACCTGATTTGAGTTTTCTTTAGTTGTGCTTTGTTATCTTTTCTGCTGTTATACACAAACTATACAAACAGACATGCATTCAAAATGGTGGAAGAATCATTTAAAAGTCTGCTTGGAAATATTTTTAACATTATCTGAAACATAAAGCTGGTAGTATTGTGACCCCCAACAACTAGATATTGAGTCAAGATATGTGAGTTGTCTCAACATTACTGTTAACCAGTACTGTGAGCTTAGTTATGTCATTCATTTCTGAACCTCAGTCTTCTCATTTACAAAATGAGAGAGTTGACCTTAAAAAATGTTACATCCAACTTTGACATTCTATAATTTTTACAAATTTGTTGATATTCTGAAGGGTCATTCTAGGATTTTTAAGTCAAATATTTTGAACACTATTAATAATTTGAGGTATATGTTAAAAATATAATTTCTTTTGTACATATAATTTTGTGATTTGTGTTAACTGTACTCTCTTTCCCTGACTGAAATCCTTGGTGTTGAGCTGGTATTGTCCATTATTCAGAAAAGAAATTTTAAATTTAGATTTGACTTTTAAAAATCAATCAGTTAGATTTGCACTATGCTACATAATATTTCCAACAGATGTTATGTAAAATATAGTATTATAACTACTGAATATTCAGACATATAGTGCAAACTTGCAAAAATTCTTAGTGACACTTTGAAAAAAATTAGAACATTTTAAGAAGCAATACAAATTAACATGAATTTTTTGTTTCAAACACTGCAGAAAGAAATATAAGACTCTGTGTTTTTATGGTATGTATATAAACTGTATAATAAGCTGATGTCTTTAAGGTAAACAGAAAAGTATATGATGTAACTAGCATCTCTACTTCAAACATATTTCTCCCCCCAGCATTGGCAATGAAAATTTTCCCTTCCATCCACATTCTCTTAGGCCATCTTTCTTATGACAGAGTTATGATCACAAATTGCATACTTGGGACAGGGAAAAACATCATCATTTAAGAATGCAATCAAATTTCTGACTTTGAAAGTGCATCATATTCTAAGCAATCTAGTTAAGTAGGTAGAGGAAAGCTCAGGTTAGAATCTAGACATTCACAATGGTACATCCTGAGACCATCACAAATTCCTAAATTTATAAACACTATTATTATATATACTATGTTCTTTCCCCAATACAGCAGTAAAGCAAAACCAAAAATGGAAACATTATTTTGCCCTCCTCTCTTTAAACTGTCCAACTTCTGTTTATTCTTCATGTCTCAGCTTTCCCAAGGGAGAAATTTCCCGGTCAATACCTAGGTTAGATCTCACAGCTCCCTGAAAATCACCTCTTATAATTCTCATAATGCTTTGTTACTAATTTCTTACCTAATGGCTGGTCTTTGCTGCAGGCTCCTTCAATTCAGGGATTGAGTCAGCCTTGCTCACTACTGCATCTCCCACATCTATCACAGCCTTGGTACAGAGTCTACTTTTGGAGAATGAATGACCCAAAGTGTATGTATTTGATTTATTCGGAGCCTTATGAAATTAGCAGCAAATAACAGAAAATAAAATATTAAGTTGAGATGCAGCTTCTGGGCAGTAACTCGGTCCAATCACTAGTAACCAACTTACACCGGTCTTAGCACACACAGTGTTTTCAAGGTTTTAACCAAAAAATTTATAAATTTGTACAAATTGTGTCTTTTCTTGAGGACCTGTGAATAGTTAAAACTGTGATTATTCTATGCCAGTGTCCACAACCTATTATATAATAAGTAGATTCATTTCATTGACTAGTTTTATGGTCAGGAACAAGTTGTTCAGCATTTATAAAGCTCAGTTTCTTCATCTGCAAAATGGATATTATAATGCCTTTCATATTTAAGTCACATGTATTGTTCTTGAGAGTTGGGTGAATTAATTAGAGCATGATGCTATAGTTATTTCAAAGAGAGTTATAAGCTACAATGGTGTCTGCTTGAAGAAAGATAAAACAAGTATCTATTATTTCATAGCTATTTCATTCCAGTTTTTAGTAGACTCTTGATGTTTGCAATCAATGGATCTACAAAGACATTTGCTTTAGAACATGTGATGCAGCTTTACCTGACTGAGAGCCACCATGAGAAGCAGAATTTTTCACAGGCTTGTATATCCAAAAGTTTTGAAATGAGGAAAATCTCTTTAGAAATACAATAATACTGTTCATATTAAAAACTGTGATGTCTCCCATGGCATCAATTTTAACTGAGCACAATTCTTTTAAAAATTCTTTTAACATTTATGCAATTAATTCAAATGCAAAAACCAATTAACTGTATATCCCATAATCAAATCAGTTTCAAGCCAGGGCCCCAAATTTCAAGAGGACTTTGAAAGTACGACCAAAGTGAAATGGAACAAAATGAAATATTTAGTGCTAGCATAGGAAATGTTTTCATTATTTTTTTTCAGGCCCAAATACAGCTTCACAATATTATGTAACTTACTAAATATGTCAGGGTCACACTAATTATGCTATTTTAATACACCAGGATGACTGTATCTTGGTATGTATCAAAGGTAAGGGACTTTGGAGAAAGAAATCAAGAAGCCTTGGTTCCCACAGGTATTAAAGTCAGATAGACAATGTTTTTAAATGCCTCTTAAAATTAGCTGTGGGTTCTTAGGTAAATTAATTAAAACTATCGGGTTTAGGGTTGTTTGGGGGAAAATGCCAGATGTGGGGTCTGCACTGACCAGCAGGGGCTCTTAATTGTGTGTACTCTGGGTCAGGAGTCATCTTTGCTCACACTCCTGTGTCGTGTCTTCATACATCCACTTGTGGGCTGGATAGAGGCAACTCCCCTGTCAGAGGCAAACACGTGGGCAATGAAACTGCTTATTGTCATAATGATCCTTTAATAATAGATGTCTTTAATTATAATATTATTTCCCTATTGTGGGGTGTGACACAGTAACGGCTGAGGTGTTAGCTAACTGAATGTGTAGGTCAAGGATTGTAGGTTAAGCATGTGATTTCAGAAGCCCTAGAAATGTCCCTTTCCCATGGATAATCATGGATGCTCTTCCCTACCTCATCTGTTAGTATTTAAAACTACACTGATTATATCCAGGCACTTTTTCTTTTTCTTGATAATGCAAATACCATGAGAGGGGTCCTTGTAGAAATTTATCGGTACAGATAGAGAATCTTTGAGGAGGTGTTGGAAGGAGTATGAGACATAAGGCTGGGGGTCATATGGGCAGGAAGAAGAGATCTTACCTAAGGGACTACTAGTGTACAACACAAGAGGCTAGACTGGCAATGAAAATTTATTCCTTTTTAAAAATGAACATTATTAATATTTGTTTATTCATAGCTATTAATTAACAGCTCCATAATTTCTTAGCCATGGGACTTCATGCAGGAAATGATCCTCTTTGTTTGTCAGTTTCCAAATCTTAAAATGGAAATACTAATACCTATATTCCATAGGTGGTTGTAAGCATTAAGTGAATTAATAGGTGTAAGATAATTAGAATAGAGCCTGGCACATAGTAAGCATGGGGACAATTACACATTTTTAAAGTGGCACAACCAATTTTTTTTTTTCAGAAGGTTAATTTTCACAGTTGTTAAGTCCTCAAGTTACCCTCATTAAGAACTATTTTCACATCCACATTGTTGGGTAAACAGGTGAAGTTTTGCTTATATTTAATCTTTGGTCCCCAAGGCTCGTTACTTTTGTAGCTACATTTAACACATGTTAGTTGATAATAGTCCTCATCAGTTCATTAAAATAAGTGACATCTTGGAGATAAAACTTTTAACAGAACCATTTACTAATTTACTGATCTTTGTCAGGCAATATTTAGTTACCAGACTTTAGCTAGCTGTGCACGATTTGGTATTTTTAAAAGTAAATTTATTTTGGTATTTGATATTAAGTCACCTACAGTTAAGCAGTTGTCACCTTCCTGTCTAAATGTATTGCAACAATTCCTTCTGTTGTTGGGAAATATTTTGTAATTTATACTGATGAGAAATCATTAACAAGGCATTTTAAGTGGTGTGATATGCAAAACACTTTCTTAAATGGAAAGATCAATGCTCATTATTGCAAAAACCTAAAAATTAAATTATCTGAAAGAAAGATAGTGAAATTAGTTTGTAGTTAGTTAGTTATCACTTCAAAAGAGCCCGCGGACAATACAGTAGAATGCCTATTTCTTTCATTATCTCACAGCTCCCAAGCAATGAAATGGGAAAATCACAACAACTTAAACTACTTTGAACATAATAATTTCCACCATTCAGGGTGGGAGATTTATTTAAGATGGTGGAGTAGAAGGACATGCACTCACTCCCTCTTGTGAGAGCATCAGAATCATAACTAACTGCTGAACAATCATCAACAGGAAGACTCTCATAACTGCTGGGTATGTGACTCACAAACTGGAGAACAATTATACTACAGAAGTCCACCCACTGGAGTGAAGGTTCTGAGCCTGACATCAGGCTTCCCAACCTGGGGGTCCGGCAACAGGAGGAGGAATTCCCAGAGAATCAGACTTTGAAGGCTAGCAGGATTTGATTGCAGGACTTCAACAGGACTGGGGGAAACAGAGACTCCACTCTTGGAGGGCACACACAAAATAGTGTGCACATAAGGACCCAGGGAGAAAGAGCAGATACCCCACAGGAGACTGAACCAGACCTACCAGCTAGTGTTGGAGGGTCTCCTGCAGAGGTGGGGGATGGCTGTGGCTCACCCAGGGGACTAGGACACTGGGAGCAGAAGTTTTGGGAAGTACTCCTTGGCATGAGCCCTCCCAGAGTCCACCACTAGCCCCACCAAAGAGCCTGTAGCCTTCAGTGCTGGGTGGCCTCAGGACAAACAATCAACAGGGAGGGAACTCAGCCCCACCTATCAGCAGACAAGTGGATTAAAGATTTACTGAGCTCTGCCCACCAGAGCAACACCCAGTTCTACCCACCACAAGTCTCTCCCATCAGGAAGCTTGCACAAGCCTCTTAGCCTCATCCACCAGAGGGCAGACAACAGAAGCAAGAAGAACTACTATCCTGCAGCCTGTGGAATGAAAACCCATTCACAGAAAGATAGACAAAATGAAAAGTCAGAGGACTATGTACCAGATGAAGGAACAAGATAAAACCCCAGAAAAACAACTAAATG
>NC_041214.2:71595127-71609745 GCF_002837175.3 Physeter macrocephalus | reverse complement strand
AATTCACTACTGCAGAACAGAATAAAGAAAAAAGAATGAAAAGAAATGAAGACAGCCTAAGAGATCTCTGGGACAACATTAAACACACCAACATTCACATTATAGGGGCCCCAGAAGGAGAAGAGAGAGAGAAAGGACCCAAGAAAATATTTGAAGAGATTATAGTCAAAAACTTCCCTAACATGGGAAAGCAAATAGCCACCCAAGTCCAGGAAGCACAGAGAGTCCCAGGCAGAATAAACCCAAGGAGAAACATGCAGAGACACATAGTAATCAAATTGACAAAAATTAAAGAGGAGGAAAAATAATTAAAAGCAACAAGGGAAAAACGACAAATGACATACAAGAGAACTCCCATAATGTTAACAGCTGATTTCTCAGCAGAAAGTGTACAAGCCAGAAGCGGGTGGCACGGTATATTTAAAGTGATGAAAGGGAAGAATCTACAACCAAGATTACTGTACCTGGCAATTATCTCATTCAGATTTGACGGAGAAATCAAAAGCTTTACAGACAAACAAAAGCTAAGAGAATTCAGCACCACCAAACCAGCTCTACAACAAATGCTAAGGAACTTCTCTAAGTGGGAAACACAAGAGAAGAAAAGGACCTACAAAAACAAACCCCAAACAATTAAGAAAATGGTAATAGGAACATATATATCGATAATTACCTTAAACGTGAATGGATTAAATGCTCCAACCAAAAGACACAGGCTTCCTGAATGGATACAAAACAAGACCCATCTATATGCTGTCTACAAGAGACCCACTTCAGACCTAGGGACACATACAGACTGAAAGTGAGGGGATGGAAAAAGATATTCCATGCAAATGGAAATCAAAAGAAAGCTGGAGTAGCAATACTCATATCAGATAAAATAGACTTTAAAATAAAGAATGTTACAAGGGACAAAGAAGGACACTACATAATGATCAAGGGATCAATCCAAGAAGAAGATATAACAATTATAAATATATATGCACCCAACATAGGAGCACCTCAATACATAAGGCAAATTCTAACAGCTATAGAAGAGGAAATTGACAGTAACACAGTAATAGTGGGGGACTTTAACACCTCACTTACACCAATGGATAGATCATCCAGACAGAAAATTAATAAGGAAACACAAGCTTTAAATGACACAATGGACCAAATAGATTTAATTGACATTTATAGGACATTCCATCCAAAAACAGCAGATTACACTTTCTTCTCAAGTGCACATGGACCGTTCTCCAGGATAGGTCACATCTTGGCTCACAAATCAAGCCTTGTTAAATTTAAGAAAGTTGAAATCATATCAAGCATCTTCTCAAACCACAACGCTATGAGATTAAAAATCAGTTACAGGGAAAAAAACGTAAAAAACGCAAACACATGGAGGCTAAACAATACGTTACCAAGAGATCATTGAAGAAATCAAAGAGGAAATAAAAAAATATCTAGACACAAATGACAATGAAACCACGATGATCCAAAACCTATGGGATGCAACAAAAGCAGTTCCAAGAAGGAAGTTTATAGCAGTACAATCCTAACTCAAGAAACAAGAAAAATCTCAAATAAATAATCTAAATTTACATCTAAAGGAACTAGAGAAAGAAGAACAAACAAAACCTAAAGTTAGTGGATGGAAGTAAATCATAAATCAGAGCAGAAATAAATGAAATAGAAACAAAACAGTAGCAAAGATCAATAAAACTAAAAGCTGGTTCTTTGAGAAGATAAACAAAACTAATAAACCTTTAGCCAGACTCATCAAGAAAAAGAGGCAGAGGACTCAAATCAGTAAAATTAGAAATGAAAAAGGAGAAGTTACAATGGACACCACAGAAATATAAAGCATCCTAAGAGACTACTACAAGCAACTCTATGCCCATCAGATGGACAACCTGGAAGAAATGGACAAATTCTTAGAAAGGTATAAACTTCCAAGACTGAAACCAGAAATAAAGAGAAAATATGAACAGACCAATCACAAGTAATGAAATTGAAATTGAAACTGTGATTAAAAATCTTCCAACAAACAAAAGTCCAGGACCAGATGGCTTCACAGGTGAATTCTATCAAACATTTAGAGAAGGGCTAACACCCATCCTTCTCGAACTCTTCCAAAAAATTGCAGAGGATGGAACACTCCCAAACTCATTCTACGAGGCCACCATCACCCTGATACCAAAACCAGACAAAGATACTAGAAAAAAAGAAAATTACAGACCAATATCACTGATGAATATATATGCAAAAATCCTCAACAAAATACTAGCAAACAGAATCCAACAACACATTAAAAGGATCATACACCATGATCAAGTGGGATTTATCCCAGGGATGCAAGGATTCTTCAATATACACAAATCAATCAATGTGATACACCATATTAACAAATTGAAGAATAAAAACCATATTATCATCTCAATAGATGCAAAAAAACCTTTGACAAAATTCAATACCCATTTATGATAAAAACTCTCCAGAGAGTGGTCATAGAGGGAACCTACATAATAAAGGCCATATACGACAAACCCACAGCAAACATCATTCTCAGTGGTGAAAAACAGAAAGCATATCCGCTAAGATTAGGAACAAGACAAGGATGTCCACCCTTGCCACTATTATTCAACATAGTTTTTGAAGTCCTAGCCACGGCAATCAGAAGAAAAGAAATAAAAGGAATACAAATTGGAAAAGAGGAAGTAAAACTGTCACTGTTTGCAGATGACATGACACTATCCATAGATAATCCTAAAGATGCCACCAGAAAACTACTAGAGCTAATCAATGAATTTGGTAAATTTGCAGGATACAAAATTAATGCACAGAAATCTCTTGCATTCCTATACACTAACGATGAAAGATCAGAAAGAGAAATTAAGGAAACAATCCCATTCACCATTGCAACAGAAAGAATAAAATACCTGGGAATAAACCTACTTAAGGTGGTAAAAGACCTGTACTCAGAAAACTATAAAGAAATTTCTGATTAAAGAAATTAAAGATGATACAAACAGATGGAGAGATACACCATGTTCTTGGATTGGAAGAATCAACATTGTGTAAATGACTATACTACCCAATGCAACCTACAGATTCAATGCAATCCCCATCAAATTACCAATGGCATTTTTTACAGAACTAGAACAAAAAAAATCTTAAAATTTGTATGGAGACACAAAAGACCCCGAATAACCAAAGCAATCTTGAGGGAAGAAAACAGAGCTGGAGGAATGAGACTCCCTGATTTCAGACTATACTACAAAGCTATAGTAATCAAAACAATATGGTACTGGCACAAAAACAGAAATATAGATCAATAGAAGACAGACAGATGGCCAAGAGGCACATGAAAAACTACTCAACATCACTAATTGTTAGAGAAATGCAAATCAAAACTACAATGAGGTATCACCTCATACTGGTTAGAATGGGCATCATCAGAAAATCTACAAACAACCAATTCTGGAGAGGGTGTGGAGGAAAGGTAACCCTCTTGCACTCTTGGTGGGAATGTAAATTGATACAGCCACTATGGAGACAGTATGGAGTTTAATAAAAACAAAAAATTAACAAATGGGACCTAATGAAACGTCAAGCTTTTGCACAGCAAAGGAAACCATAAACAAGACGAAAAGGCAACCCTCAAAATGGGAGAAAATATTTTGCCAACGAGTCAACAGACAAAGGATTAATCTCCAAAATATATAAACAGCTCATGCAGCTCAATACTAAAACAACAAACAACCCAATAAAAAATGGCCAGAAGACCTAAATAGACTTTTCTCCAGAGAAGACATACAGATGGCCAAGAGGCACATGAAAAACTACTCAACATCACTAATTGTTAGAGAAATGCAAATCAAAACTACAATGAGGTATCACCTCATACTGGTTAGAATGGGCATCATCAGAAAATCTACAAACAACCAATTCTGGAGAGGGTGTGGAGGAAAGGTAACCCTCTTGCACTCTTGGTGGGAATGTAAATTGATACAGCCACTATGGAGACAGTATGGAGTTTCCTTAAAATACTAAAAATAGAATTACCATATGACCCGGCAATCCCACTACTGGGCATATACCCAGAGAAAACCATAACCCAAAAAGACACATGCACCCCAATGTTCATTGCAGCACTATTTACAATAACCAGGACATGGAACCAACCTTAATGCTCATTAACAGACGAATGGGTAAAGAAAATGTGGTACATATATACAATGGAATATTACTCAGTCATAAAAAGGAATGAAATTGGGTCATTTGTTGAGATGTGGGTGGACCTAGAGACTGTCTTACAGAGTGAAGTAAGTCAGAAAGAGAAAAACAGGGCTTCCCTGGTGGCGCAGTGGTTGAGAGTCCGCCTACCGATGCAGGGGACACGGGTTTGTGACCCGGTCCTGGAAGATCCCACATGCCACAGAGCATCTAGGCCCGTGAGCCATGGCTGCTGAGCCTGCATGTCCGGAGCCTGTGCTCCGCAACAGGAGAGGCCACAACAGTGAGAGGCCCGCATACCATGAAAAAAAAAAAGAAAGAAAGAAAGAAAGAGAAAAACAAATATCATATATTAACACATATATGTGGAATCTAGAAAAATGATACAGATGAACCGGTTTGCAAGACACAAATAGAGACACAGATGTAGAGAACAAACATATGGACACCAAGGGGAGAAAGCAGGGGTGGGGTCGTGGTGGTGTGATGATCTGGGAGATTGGGATTGACATATATACCTTAATATGTATAAAATAGATAACTAATAAGAACCTGCTGTATAAAAAAATAATAATAAAATAAAATTTTTTTTAAAAAGTTAAAAAAATATTTCCACCATTCAAACAGAACAAAAGGGTACATACTGGGGAATGAAACAACCAGGTAAATGTTGATAATATTATATATATATTTAAATTCTGTTTTCTTTTGGCTCTATTCTAATAATTTTTTGGTGTTCATACACTCATTTTTATTCATTCATTTGTTCATTCAGTTATTCATTCAATCATCTGTAATAAAACATTTTTTAAACCAGGAGCTCTATATGGTAATGAAAATAACAATACCTCTTCACATCAAGATCAGTCACACAGTTCCTGCTCTGAAAGAGTAATTTAGTAGAAAGACATAATTTAGTAGACAGACACATAAACAAAATAACACAAGGAAAAGAGATATAATCTCTAATCACGATCCATCATAAGAGAGATACAGGGAAGTCTATAAAGAGTTCAGAGAAGGGACATGAATTTAGTATGGAATTGTGGGAAGGGTGATATTTCTACTGGTGTTGTAGAAATTTATATGGTTCAAACATGTGGATATGGCATGATAATGGGAAAGGAGATTCTGGAAAAAGTTAAACACAATTATCACATCGACAGAGGTCTTAAATTAAGATGTGTATAAAGTGAGAAGCTCATTTCGAATGACATTGGTGTATATGAACGATTTGTGAGGAATAGAGCTGGGAAGCCCAATGGGACAAATTTATGGGCAGACTTGAATGTCCCAGTAAGAATTTGGACAAATATTTCCATATGCAATGGAGAGTCCTATAGCCATTTAAACCAGAGGAGTGGAGTGATCCAAGTTGAGCTTTATTTTCTTACAAAAATTAAAAGTCATTCACCTAAAATTTTATTTCTTTAAAGCCTGTTTCCTTGAATCTGTTTTTTAAAGGTCTTTTGATTTATTCAATCAATGTTCATTTAATAATGAGCAAAATAGGGACTTCCCTGGTAGCGCAGTGGTTAAGAATCTGCCTGCCAGTGCAGGGGACACGGGTTCGAGCCCTGGTCTGGGAAGATCCCATATGCCGCGGAGCAAGTAAGCCCATGCGCCACAACTACTGAGCCTGCGCTCTAGAGCCCGTGCGCCATAACGCTAGAAGCCCCCTCAATGAGAAGCCTGCTCACCGCATTGAAGAGTAGCCCCCGCTCACCACAACTAGAGAAAGCCTGCACACAGCAACGGAGACCCAACGCAGCCAAAAATAAATAAATAAAAATAAATTTATTTAAAAAAAATAATGAGCAGAATACCTTTTTATCTAATTTTGCATTTAGGTTTCAAGCTATTGGTCTCAGAAAGATTCAGGGCGTGTTTAGAGCACACAAAGAGCTAGTGAATCAGCAAATATGTTACATTATTAACTTAAGAATTGTAATTTGGTCAACATTATTTCACCTAAAGTTGACAATTTTTTTATGATAGAAAAAATAGAAATCACAAATTGATCCACTTAATAAATTGTAATGTTTTTTCCAAGCTGTACAAGGTAGGTAGAATGAAAAAAAAGTATATGGTTCTTTATAGATGATAATACATAATAGGAAGCATTTATCAAGTGCATTCAGTAATCTAGTCCTGTGAGAAAAGCCTCACTTATATTGTTGCTGAGTTTCATGGTAATCCTATAAGGTGATATTATTACTGCTGTTCCAGATGAAGAAATGAAATCCCAGGAGGCGAAGTGATTCACGCGATTCTCATTGTTGATGCGCGGCAGAGCTGGGATCAGCACCCCATGCATCTGATTTCAAAGATAACGCTTTAGTCCCTTTTTCACCCAGCCTCGTGTTTATTATTTGAAATATTTTCTACTTCATATTTTCTGTGTAACACATACAGCCATGTTGACAGACAAAGACTATCTTATAAAGGCTAAATTCTAACAACCAAATTCTCACCATTTTTAAGACGTTTGAATTCCATGTTTCAATATAAGAAAAAATTCATCTTAGTGTATAGCCATAGTCTGATTTTATTTTGACTATTGTCACCTTGAATTTCTAATAAAACAGAAGGCAGAAGTAACCACAAATTTATAATCTTTGAGAGATGTCAGTATATATTTTAAAACCACCTTACTTGATGTTACAAGGAACTTGAGATTAGGTATGAAAAATGTATATTGTTATGCCCTGTGGCATTTTCTGACCTGTCATGATGCCACTCAGCTTCAGAGTAACTATTCACAGATGTTGAGAATATATTTGAAAATAAAGAGGCCATTTTGGAAATGCGTGGAGGTTAGTATTATGCACATGAAGCTGTGTGTTTCAGCTTTCTCACATCCTGTCAAATCTGAGCAATTATTCTACCAACTCACTGCCTGTCCCCGCCCCCAGAAGCTTTCCTTAAATTGCTATGGAAATTAAATCGTGAGAGACACTCTTCTTGCAAAGATGCCTCCTTCAGAATCCTCCCTGCTTTGCTCTAGCCAATTTGGAATGAAAAATCAGCCCACATTTCCATGGAACTTAGAAAGGCCTGGGCCAGATCTAAAGGCATAATTTGCCTGACATCTGTGTTCCAGCGTCATGTTGCATCAAAACAATCCGTGATGCTCAGATGAAAGTAAGCATCCTGTTGTATTAACCAAAGCATTTAACAAGATAATGGCAGTCACTTTCTATTCTCAAATTCATGGAATCACATCTCATAAGGACAATTAAACTCGTAAAAGTATCCAACTCCCATTACATTATTTCATGATCACATTGATATGTTGGATATATTTTTCTACATTTTTTTCCCAGTGGGTGTTGTGTGTAACACAGCTGAGGAGGCCAGAATTTTTTTGGGTTTTGTTTTTAGTTTTTATTAAAAGAGAGAGATGTCTAATTAATGGAGGCAAGAGCTTACTGATAACTTGCAGGTGCTTTCCCTTTGCCATTCCTACTCGCTTTCAGAATCGGGTGATTAGTCAGGCCTGCTCTGTGGCTATGTAGTTAGCCAACAATGACTTAACACAAAGTGTTGAAATGGCCATTGGGAGCCAAACATCTGGGTAGACCACTTTTTATTGCTCTGTTTATAGGCAAGACATTGTTTCTGAAGTTTTGGGAACCCTTACATCTGCTCCTTTTATAGTCACTGGCAGTGTACTCAAATTTCTAAAGGCCCTAATGGTCTTGAAGTTTCAAATCTCCTCCCTTTCTTAAAAAAAAACTACTATATGTGAGTTAGATGGAAGTAATTTATAACTTGAATATTAGAGGAGGGATGTCTGTGAAAGTAGAGATTGGGACCCTCAGACTCTGTAGCTCCTTAAGATAAACAGCTGTATTAAGAAGATATTAAAAGTGTTGCATGGTAGAGAGATAGAGTAGCAGAAGAACCTACCTTAGGAAAGTACCTGAATCCAGGAAACTAAAATGAGAGAATGCGATAACACAAGTTTCCCTGATTGACTCTTCCAGACCAGTAACTACTGAACATTCTGCGGTGCCCTGTTTCTACCCAAAATCTTTGTCCTTTTGGGAAGGTGGTGCAGCTAAGTGCTCTCTGAGTTCCAAGTTGGAAGTTTCTAGCTTCAGCTATGACTGAAAAATAACTTTCTTCTTCATAAATACAGTACAACGAAAAGTAAAGTTAGATAATGGATCCTCACGTTTTGCAGCATAGATCACAACCAAATTTGACCCTGGTATTTTGGCTGTTTTCCCCTACTAAATTATCAAATTACGGCCTTATAAAGTTAGAGCTTGGTTTCATTGAGGATTCTCCGTCCCGGTTTAATTGGACTCTTCAAAGCCTTAATTATATCCACTCTTATGCCTTTTTTGTACTTAGTTTCTCTATTTCTTAAACAAAACCCACCAAAAACAGTGCCTTTCAACATGCGCTTTTAGGTCCACCAAACTAAGTGAGCTGAAAAGAAAGATATGCCTAATTGTGATAGGCAATTTTATAGTTCAGTCCCCTTTTTTTCTTGAAATCCTTCTCATCTCTCCTATTCCAATTTTCTATGCCCAATCACAGAACTCTTATGGTTGCCTGTTTCTTTGTATCTGTCAGACTTTCAATAATAGGATGAAATAACTGCTTATTTTCAGTCTGGAAGACCAAACGTGCATTTATTATATCCTTGGTGTTTTAGCAGTGGCGTTTTCAGAAGCCTCTGGAAAGCCTTTTTTCCCATCAAATACCCACTGTTGGGTAACCATGTGAATCCCAAGCAGCCGAAGCTCTGGGCTAATTGAGCACTCCAGGACTCGTCCTGCTGGTGCGCATCCAGCAAGATGGTTACGGAGACTCATGGTTTATAACTTCACATCCTGGTTCCTTAAATTGAAATTGGAAACAAATGTTGCACATAGATTCTACCACTTTTTTTGGTAATTGCACAATGAGCACGAGTCTTGTGGGAGGTTTCGTTCTTTCCAACACAGTGTGTTTTGATGATACTTCATGTGAATTGTGTGAGGAAAAAGAAAAAAATAATGAGGCTCATACTTCTAGTAGATAGAACAAAGTCTTCTTTTAGCAGCTTTGAAAATTCTTTAAGCACAACAGAATCATGAACATAATAGAGATAGTGTTATTTAATGTTAGTAATGGAACTAGTTTTATACTTAACATTTATTAGTGAATATTAATGCCAATTTTACATAATTTTTCTCATACTTTCTTTGATTACTATGGCTTCCTCTTTATCATGAAGAATATCTAAATTGACAACCACTGCCCTATTATTTCTCCCAATTTCTATAATTTTTTGATTTTGACTTTAGTGTATTTATGTTATCAAAAAAGTTCTAAAATTAGTATTTGATTTTTCACTTGAGACCGTAAAGTGGAAAAAACGGGCAGATATTATTTGTGATATAGTTTCAGCTTTGTTAATAATTAGTTTTATACATTTGGAAAAATTGTTTCAAATCTCTAAGCTTCAGTATCCTTATCTGTAAAATAAGAAGTTTATAAGAACTATAAACTTTTTCCTATGGCCTACAATTTATGATTCTGTGTTGAAGAGCTTTGTTTTTACTCTACCACATTTATGCATTATGAAAACTTAATGGCAAAAAGTAACGGATTCAAATGAGTGGAAGATATCCAAATATAGAAAACAGAAGACACACAAGATAAACAAACAGAGAAAGTATATATGTACAACTCCTCCCGTCCTAGATGAGTGAACAATGGCAAAATGTTTGTAATGAAGTAAAGGATAAACTCTAAATAGAATGAGAATTGGTTCCTTGCATTAACTGACGTATGAGTTGAGCATTATTTTAATAAATATTGCTCACTTCTATATTATGGTATAGCGAAAAGAATATTGGATCTACTTTCCCAAATGTGTTACTTAAAGACCTTTGTGACCTTAGCTAAATCTCTTACCACAGTTTTCTTTTATAAAGTTAGCAAGTTTGGACTTATTTATCTCTAAAGTGCATTACACTTGTGAAATGTTTATGTTACGACTTACAGGGACATATGGGGTGGATTGGTAGGGTCTCAATTTTGGAGCTAGGCAAATCTGGGTCAAAATCCTAGTCCCCTCCCCCGCTTTTCTTTTCCTCGATGTGTGCACTTGGTCAAGTTATTGGAGTCATTGAGGTAACTAGTTTTATAATCGCTAAAACTTCAGGAGCTTAACTAAATAAAAGTCCTCACAGTCCAAGGCAAGTTCCTGTTAAAGAGGCTGCTTTTCACTCCGTGTGATTTGGGAACTTTGCTTCTTCCACCTTGCAGCTATACAATCTTAGGGTCTTGGAATCCCCTGCACTCTGGTCTAGGGAAAAGAAGACAGCAGAGAAGGCTTATCTTCTTTTTAGAATTCTTGGCCTTTTGTTCATATTCTTCTGCTGAGAATCAACATCTGCTTATTCTTGGATACAAGGAGGGCTACCAAATACAGCCCTTGTCTCATCAACAGAGGCCATTCCAGAAAACAAAACCTTTTTGTGGACTAACAACAGACCTTGCCATAGTAGGCATTCAACATTTTTTCATTACCACTTCCCCCCTTTCCTGATTAGAACTCCATCTTTCAGGTCCTAACAGCGGAATGATAAGAAACATCAGAAACACTCTGCTAGGCAAAGTTGCGTCTTTCTTAGACATAATATTCTGAAAGGCATGTATAAGACATTGGTACATGGGTATATATTAATATCTAGGAAGTGCTTGAAAAATAGTGTTCTAGTATGGAGTGGACTAGAAGTATTTAAGTATGATACCAATAATAATATTTTTCCTTGAAAATGTTTCTGACAATCCATGCATTTCATTGTTATAGCAAAATAATTTCTTGATTTATTATAATATCACAAACCATTCTGTATTTATCATCTTTATACCTTTTTATGAAGTCTGCTATTCATCCAAGTGCTCTTGGAAGTGAATTGACAAAAGAATACTTCAGTCCTATATGAATGAATTCAGAAGCATCGTACATGACTATTTTAGGATCTTCTGAGCCAAAGCTATGTTGTTGTGTGTGTGTGTGTGTGTGTGTGTATTTGGGTGTGTGTTTAATATGTTGCTAGAGCAATAATATGCTTCAAGTATCTCACTACATTTCTTGGGGATTACTGCATACAAATAAAACAGCCTTTAGCATACAGCTTCATGCTGTTTTTAAGGAAATGAATACTTTGTTATTCCCTGGAAGCTGTGTTTTACTTTCTGATTATTGTCCACATTATGGTTGTCTGTAATATCTATTAGCAGAAGTCTAGATGGCTGAAATAAAATTGATAAAAACAACTTGAAACTTTTATCTCATGTGCAAGTTTTTGCTCTGCAGTATATGTCTAAATATTAGGCAGAGTAGACTGTCAGTCCATATCTGTCTTCAGTGGGAACATACCATGCTGTTTTTCCCCACTGTGACTGTCATTCTTCTCTGTGCTCATACTGTCACTGGCCAACTGATCCCCTAAAAAATGAAAAGAAGGGGAGAGAGAGCCTTCCATGCTGGCTTCTACACTGATAGAATTGCCAGCAGGAACACATTTGATTCAATTAAACTAAACCAGCATCTATTGAACACAGTCACTGGGCTGAATGCTAGGCAAAAATAAAGAACAATGCAACATAGCTCCTGTCTATAAGGAGTTTATGCTAGGTGAGGAGACAAATTTATAGACTAACAATTGCAATCTTCTGTTAAAAATGCTATAATATTGTTTAATGAGTGTTATGAAAGGTTACCTTCCGATACCAAAAAATAAACACCCACCCCCCAAATTGTCAGCACAATGGGATACTACTATACACCCAGCTGAATAGCAAGACCAAAAATATCAAATAAGGGAGAGGATTAGGAGAAAGTGGATTTATTTTAATCAATAAAATTCATGATACAGCTTTTAGGGGAAAGCAATTTACTTCGAAATGTATCAAAAATAAATGGAAGAATTGAGGGGGTAGAAGGATGGATAGCCATGTAAACAACAGGGTAAAATGTTAGTGGTAGAAATAGTGGTGAGTATACAGATATTCACTGAAAAATTAATTCAATTTCACTATATGTTAAAAAAATTCATAATAAGATAGTTGGTATCCATAGAATAGAGCAGAAATGATCCTGTTCTTTCCACCCATGTCATTGAAACTCCTGTGAGAACTAGTTCCATCATAAACTCCCTTATTTTTTACCTCTCAATCTTTCTATTGTTTTTGTTTTCCTCAGCTTAAACATTTGCTTAGTTTTCCACCACCTTAAAAACATTCATCCTTAAATCTGGTGTCTCTTCGAATTACTCTTTTTTTCTCTTTCTCTTAGCGAATTTTCTTTAGAGTGAAAGAGTGTCTTAAATTTGCCATCCTGCTAGCTTCCCTTTCTCACCCCATAGCAGTTTGGTGTTCATCCTTATTACTCAATTAAAGCTGCTCTCTCCATGGTCACCAATAACTGCCTAATTGCCAAATCTAATGTTCCTTTCTCAGTCCTCATCTGCTGCATTTGAGGTCACAGCAACAGGCCGAGGCAGCTGGTTTGTCTCAGAACATTATTATGGCTATAAAATGACATAATCCACCAAACTGCTTCCTGTGACAGACAAATAAACCGACAGCTACAGAAATGCCTAGAAGTCACATTGCAACATCTCCTAGAACACATTTTTTCCTGCTTCTCCTCTCTGAATATTTACTGCCGCTGACCATCTGCAAGTGGAAAACCTTTCTTCTTCCAGTTTCTATGATTTAGATTTGAGTTAGTATTTTTCCTTCTCTGTTTCTCCATTTGCTGACCATTATCATGCTTTTATTAGCTCCCCTTTTCTTCCTTTTTAAATTTCTACTTTTAAATGAATCTGTGTTTCATTAATTTTAATAGCACCTACATATATTATAAAATTAGTGTAAGATATTAAGAATCAAGACTCTAGACAAAACAGGTGTAGGTATATTTGGATCTATCCACCAGGGCCTCCAGGCTGCAGGTTGGGAAACACTCCAGGGTGAATTTGGACTCGCCATGGTTCTGATTGCCACACTGAGTGATGGTTTTCATATTTTCTCTAAGCAAGAGATTACATTTTAAAAGTTTAACATAAAACATCAACACTTAAAACAATCAGACCAAAGCTAAACTGTTCTGGTGTTGAGTTAGACAGTCCGTCCCTGCCTGGGGTCTTCCACAGGCCTTCACTGTCCCCAAGGTAGGCCCTGAGGTTGCTCTTCAGTACTCTGCAATAAAGCTTCGTAAATATATGTGTGCGTACTAATCACTTGGGAATTTTATAAAGATGAAGATCCTGATTCAGTAGGTCTCAGATGGGATCTGGGAGTCAGCAGTTCTAACAAGCTCCCAGGTGATACCAGTGCTACTAGCCCACAGATCACACTTAGGGAGCAAACCCGGGGAGATTTCCTCTGTGCCAAGTCTGAATGCAAGGTTTAAGCTGACTATATTCTAGAGAACATTCTGATTGTTTTGTCTCTCAGGAGGTGAATATCTGTTTCTTTGGAGATCAAGACAGCAGATATTTTATTTTCTATAATGTGTAATTATTCCTCTGATGTGTCTTCAATTTTGAATATTCCATTTGGAGTTGGACACTGGCCAGGTAGGATGATCAAGGAGATGGTATCATAAGTCCTCTTTCAGGAATCAAAGTGAATAGGGGATATAGAGACAACAAGGTTTAAGAATAGAAACAAAATGAAAACTCTTCAAGGAAACTCAAACCCTATTTGGGATTGGTAACCTGCAAATTCAGTCACGGGAAGACTCAGTAGAGGCACTAAGATTATAATGGGTGGTTAGCAGCTCCACTTGGATTCAGATATTTCTTCCCTGTCTTACCATGGCAGCCAAGAAAATCTGTTCAGTGGAGAATGACTCAATGCAAATAGTTTCCATGAATCAGAGGTTAGAGCAAGAGCCAGCCTGATGGTCAAATCAACAAAACTGGTGGATTCTGTATGGGGAATGCAGAACGCGGAGTCTTTCCCTTCCCCAACATGAAGGCCCGCTTCCTCCTCCCAGTATGGCCTTTTCCTCTTAATCTGCAACTCATTTTAAATTCTAGGTAGATGACCTCCATATCTGTATCTTCAGCTTTGATCTTTCTTGAGTATTTGTTTCTGTTCCAGAGGTTATTTATTCCTCTCATTCATTCATTCATTCATTTATTCATGATATATCAATACAGAGACATAAGGAGAGAGCAAGGATAAACAGTCCTTAGAGTTCCAGTGAGGAAGATAGAAAACCCAGTATTTTCAATTCGCTGTGTAATTGTCAGTCCCTAATTCCCCTAGCACTTTGGAGCCTCACTCACACTTTCCTTTAATCTCTAGACTAGGGCTTCCCTGGTGGCGCAGTGGTTGAGAGTCCGCCTGCCGATGCAGGGGACACGGGTTCG
>NC_041214.2:71592161-71594986 GCF_002837175.3 Physeter macrocephalus | reverse complement strand
AGAGGCCGCGACAGTGAGAGGCCCGCGTACCGGAAAAAAAAAAAAAAAAAAAAAAAAAAAAATCTCTAGACAATATGGCTTCAGCCCTCATCCTACATACTGTGGGATGTTTGGTAACCCCCCTCACCCCCCAGTTTTGAGAGGTCCTAGGGCTCTTTCATATACCTGGTGAGTACTTGCTCCAAATTCCCTCCTAGTGTTAGTGACCTCATGTTCCCTCCTGAAGCTGCTGTCCTGTTTCCACGCAGCTTTGTCCTAGGGATCGTTACTGCCTCTCCTTTCCTATTTTATTTCCCTAAGGCCTACAAACACAGGCTCCTGCCAGTAACAGACTTTTACACAAGGGTTAGGTATAAATGGGGCGGAAGTGAAGAAGGCTAGAAGGGGAAACAGTGAGCTATGGTGCTTTGCAGATGTTTTCTCCTTGGTATCTTTCTCCACAGGTCTCAGCCTGCAGCTTAGTGCTGGGGACTTCCTCTCTCCTACGGTGCTATCCCTCTCCAGCCTTGGTCCACAGTCCCTACCTTCCCATCCCAGCACAAGCAAAGCAATGTAGCTCCTTTGTCTCAGTCTCCCCTTTCCTGGTCTTGCACAGAGGTCTCTCTTTTCATAATTAACAAAGGTCAGTCAGAGTATCCTCCTAAAGAAAAGTATGTTTTTTTCTCCCTAAGAAGAATTCTTATCTTTCTAGGGCAATCACCTTAAGCTTAATTATAACTTGTTTCTCTTCCATCATGTGTGAAAAATGCTATGGAAACAACAGTAAAAATGAAAGTACTATAGCAATCTACAGCTCAGGTAAGTCTTGGCAACATCACATTCAGTGTAAAAGGGAGGAAAAGCATGTGATTCCCTTTTCTACAGGCTGAAATGAACTTAAAAAACATTATAGAGACAGACATACATATATGATAAAGTTATTTTAAATTTTGTTTAAAAAGTAGCTCTTAATGACAAGATAGGACATTGTTATCACTAGGGGCTGGGAGAAGCAGCAGGATGAGATGAGACAGGAGCCTGCCTCAGGTACGCTGAATGCTAATGGTGATGTTCCAATTCAGAACTTGGGTAGGAGTAATAAAGTTTTGGAGTAGGGGATTAGAGGAAGCGCCATCATTCTTGAGATAACTTTGAAAGGCAAATAACCATTTCTATCTGTAAGTTCCACCTGGAACTCAAATTCAGTATCTCTGAAATAAACTCATGTTTTCTTCTGGTTTAACCTAAGTCAACTTCCCCTGTCTGTCAAAATCTAGCTGCCCAAAATATCATCAAAATAACCTGCTGATAAGACAGAATTGTTTATTGCTTACCATGGTAAGGGAGAACACCACCACAACAATTTTAGTAGCATCTCAGAGGGGAGAAGAACAGCATTGGGATATTTACTGAGATTCTGAAGTCTGGTGCATTATCCTAAAATCTTATTGAAAGACTTGTCTTTCCATGTGGAAAGAGGTGTGGAGGAGGCATATTTTGTTCGGATTCAGTTAAGATCATGATTAATAGCTTAGAATTGGTAGACACAGGAAGAAGAGGATTTTGCATTGCAGTGACTCAGATTCAGAGTACAAACTGTTGTTGATGCTTTCTATTGAAAACTCGAAGTTCTTGGAATGAACAATAAAGGGATGTACAACTTTTATCTTCCTGAGTAAGAGTTTGCTAGAATACTAAAGTTTCCTTGATGAGGACAATGAAATAGTAAAGTCATGTTAATGTAGACAGTAGACTGTGTAGATGGTTTTGATTCTCAATTATCCTTTCTGTGTTATTCAAAGCCAGGATTAGTTATCCAGTGGGGAGGGTGTGATTACATTTAGAATAAGAAATACTGCATCTGCTTCCAGTTTCTGCCTTTGGCAATTTGGATGAGTCACTGCACCCCTTTAAATCTCACTTCTGATGCCTCTAGAAAGGGAAACCATGTTTCCCTTTAAGGGTTGGCACTGGAATTAAATGAGAAAGGGTTTTAGCATTTCAGTGTTAGTTTATCCTAGATCATATAGGGGAGAAAACTATCTTTTTCTTCTACTTTTCTAAGTTCTCGGCTTAGAAAGGGGCCCCATAACAAAAGACAAATTAATAAGAGAAAGCATACAAATTTATTTAATATAAATTTTATGTGACATGGGAGCCTTCATAAGGAAATGAAGAAGCAAAGAATTGGTTAAGCCTGAGTGTTTTTACACTAGGTTTGATAAAGAGTGGAAATTTGTGGGAAAATGTGATAGGACAAATAAAAGGGTATGAGTTAAGTGCAGTAAACTGGGGAAAACAGCAAGGCCTCTTTATTCAGATTCCTCTTGGCATCTTGGAGATGAGGATGCTCCCTTCTTCTAGGCATCAGAAGGGCACCTCTTACATGAGGGTTTTATGATCTGCTTCAGGGGAAGTTCAGAAAGTCCCTCCTTTACATGCCATTTCTCAAATTCCTTCAGCTTAAAATATTCATTGTGCCAAAATGCCGTATTTTGGGGTAGTGTATCCTGAACCCCATCAAGCCCATTCACCTACCACCCCTAAACTGGTCAGAAATTCAACCTTTAATGTAGACACCTTTCCCAGCGTGGTGTAATGTAGGCAAGTTTCGTGCTACAGTGTTCAAAACTTTTTACATAATGATGAAAATTGTGTGAAAAAAATTAGTCTACTTACAACAGAATTAAAAGCAAAAGATATTGATCTTAGATTTAACTTCTTCCTGGAATTTGGCATTTCTGCCAATGCACTCAGCTACCTCAATATTTTAATTGACTGAGATTCTGTGTATTGCTCTTCTTGCTTGTGTGTGTGTGTGTGTGTGTGTGTGTGTGTGTGTGTGT
>NC_041214.2:71584198-71592127 GCF_002837175.3 Physeter macrocephalus | reverse complement strand
TAGAGAGGTAAATGATATCTTAAATGTTGTGTTTGGCTTTCCTTAGCTGTGTGTGTGTGTGTGTGTGTGTGTGTGTGTGTGTGTGTGTGTGTAGTTTTAACATTCAGAATGAGCTAATTCAGCTTCAGTCATGCTTGATGGGAACTGGTGATTCAACTGTTGCAAAACTTTGAAAGTATTCATTAATTCAGGCTTAATTAATGCAGAATGACAAACTTTTATGGAGTATATGTCATCAACATGAATACCATGCATTTATTATACTCCTGAATATTGAGATGAATACAAATGAATTCCAATGACCAAGGAACTTTAAAAGTAACCCCAACTGGATAGCTGTGGATATATATGCAATGTACCTCAAGTTACTGAAAGAGATTTGAAACTACATTTTATAATCTATGATGTAAATTCAAAGAACCATTATATTTTTATTAATGTGATGATGACTTTTCTTATAAAATCAGCTTCTGGAAAAGAGGCATAGTTAATTTCCTTAAATTCTTGCTCAATAATTTATATGTCCTAAAATGTTAGATTCATGATATTAAAAATTAAGACTGTGATTTCAAGAATATGTAGTGTTTCTTAAACTCAAATGTCTGTTCTTTTGTGTGAAATGGAATAGCTGTACATTCTAGAATCTAAACCAACATAAGGTGAATGACTGTAAAATATGCCTGTTTGTTTCAAAATTACATAGTTTCATCAAATCCTAGGCTTATACACCAGCTTCCGGTATTCAACAGAGCCAGAATTTTGCCATGGCAACTGCTGTATCCTTTTTTTTATATATAAAGCTACAGACTGACAGGAAAGAACCATCATGTCAGCTCTTTCAATTCATATATAGATAGATTTTTATCAATGTTCATTTCTTAAAGACAATTTAGGTAGAATCTCCAAAATCTTTGTTTTTGATCAGAGTTTATAATCATAAACTGATACTATCCTAGATTAAGAACGTAGTACATAACTTTTTAAATAACTGTGGAATATTGTGTTCTGTGTAGCTTAATATTCCATTTAATTGGTGACCAATACACTTTTTATAGGAAAACAAAGGGCTTGGAATCTCGACCTTAGTTTCCTCCTAAAACATTCAAGTGCCTACAAACACCTCCATCTCTTTGTTACTTTTTTGCATCAATATCAGTCACACATATACCATCTAGTAACAGGATATAAATCATTTTATCAACAGACTTTTAAAGAGACTTGGACAAAATTAATAGTTGCTATAGAAAAATTCATCACAGCAGAATAGACTCGTAAAAGAAACGAAAGCATTTTCCTGAAAATTCACACAGGTAGAAAACAATTTCACAAAAGAAAAGATAAATCATTTCAGAAATAAATTTTTATTAGAAATATATGAAATAAGGTATGTTGAGTGATTGCCCTTATTAAAGGGTAATTGCTTATTAAAGAGTAATGCCGTTATTAAAATAATTGTTTAAAATAACATCTTTCAAAATTCAACTCTGAAGATAATACTGGATCTCCAGTTACAAATAGTAAAAATCACTATTTTGTCCCAGCTTACCCTTCCCCCTCCCCGTGTCCTCAAGTCCATTCTCTAGTAGGTCTGCGTCTTTATTCCCGTCCTGCCCCTGGGTTATTCATGACCAATTATTTTTTTTTTTTAGATTCCATATATATGACAAAGTGAGAGAGTGGCATGGACATATATACACTACCAAGTGTAAAACCGATAGCTAGTGGGAAGCAGCCTCATAGCACAGGGAGATCAGCTCGGTGCTTTGTGACCACCTAGAGGGCTGGGATAGGGAGGGTGGGAGGGAGACACAAGAGGTAGGAAATATGAGGATACATGTATATGTATAGCTGATTCACTTTGTTATAAAGCAGAAACTAACACACCATTCTAAAGCAATTATACTCCAATAAAGTTGTTTTAAAAAAAAAGGAAAAAGAATCACTATTTCGAGTCCCCTCTCAACATTCCTGATCAACATCACACTATAAGTTCTAGCTAGCACAGTGGACAAAAATAGAAAATAAAAGGTATACATATTAGAAAGAAATAACATTGTCTTTGTTCACCGATGGCAGATTGTCTATACAGAAAATCTGGAAGAACTGACAAAAAAACTCCTGCAACTAAGTGATTATAGCAAGGTTGTAGGATATAAGGTTAATATACAAAAGTTAATTGTTTTTCTATATGCCAGAAATGAACAATTGGAATTTGAAAAAAAAAATGCATTATGATTTACAATAGCACCAAAAAAATTAACTACTCAGGTATAAATGTAATAAAATATGTACAGAATCTACATGTTAATAACTATAAAACTCTGATGAAAGAAACCAAAGGTCTAAATAAATGGAGAGATTTTCTGTATTCATGATTAGGAAGATTCAATATTTTCAAGATGTCAGTTTTTTTCCAACTTGATGTATTGATTCAATGCAATTCCAATCAAAATTCCAGAAAGCGAGTTTGTGGTTATTGACAAACTTATCCTAAAGTTTATATGGAGAGGCAAAAGATCTAGAATAGACAGCACAATACTGAAGAAAAACAAAGATGGAGGGCAGATACTATCTGACTTCAAGACTTATTATAAAGCAGCAGTGATTAAGAGAGCATGCTATTGACAAAAGAGTAGATAAATTAGATTAGTAGATTAAATTAAATTAATAGACTAATGGAAGAAATATACACACAAATATATTCAAATGATCTTTGACAAAGCAGCAAAGGCAATTCAATGGAGAAACAAAATAAATGATGCTGGAATAACTGGAATGTCCAAACCAAACAAAGAAACAAACAAAAAACCCAGAACAAAGAATCTTGACACAGACTTTACACCTTTCCAAAAATTAACTCAAAATGTACCATAGGCTTCAATATAAAAATCAGTACTACAAAACTTCTAGAAGGAAAAAAAAGAGGAAAATTAATTTGTAACTTGGGGTTTGACAGTGATTTTAGATACAAAACTTAGAGTATAACCCATGAGATAAGATGGATACATTAGACTTTATTAAAATAAAAAATTATGTTCTATAAAAGATACTGTTAAAAGAATAAAGACAAGACACAGTCTGGGAGAAAATGTGTGCACACCAAACTTCTGATAAATAACTTTTACACAAAATATACAAAGAAGACTTAAAACTCAACAATAAAAAACCAAACAACTCAATTTAGAAACAGGCAAAAGATCTTGACATCTCACCAAAGATATATAGATGCAAATAAGCATATAAAAATGATCAATATCATGTCAATATATCAATATATCAATATCAATATCATGTCATCAATCAATTGCAATCTTAAAGCAATAAGATAACACTACTTACCTATCAGAATGACTAAAATTAAAAAAAAAACCCTACAATACTAAATGCTAACAAGGATCAAAGGTAACAAGAACATTCATTCATTTCTGAAGCAAATGCAAAGTGGTACAGCCACTTTGGAAGATGGTTTGGCAGTTTCTTGTAAAATTAAACATAGTCTTTCCATATGATCCAGCAATTATTCTCCTTGGTATTTACCCAAGTGAAATGAAAATTTATGTCTACACAAAAACCTACACACAAATGTGTAAATAAGCTTTATTAATAATTGCCAAAACTTGGAAGCAATCAAGATGTCCTTCAGTAGGTGAATGGATAAACGAACTGTGATATATCCAGACAATGCAATATTATTCAATAATAAGGAGAAATGAGCTATTGAGCCATGAAAAAACATGGAGAACTCTTAAATGCATACTGTTATTGAAAGAAGCTAGTTTGAAAAGGCTACATATTGTGCGATTCCAATTATGTGACATTCTGTAAAAGACAAAATTATGGAGACAGTAAAATGATGAGTAGTTCCCATGGTTCAAGGGGAGTCAGAAGAGAGGTTCATAAATAACACACAGGGGATTTTTTAGGGTGGTGAAAGTATTCTGTATGATACTGTCACAGTGGATGCATGATGTGCATTTGTCAAAACCTATAGAACTTTACAGCACAAACAGTGAACCTTAATGTATGCAATTTAAGAAAAAATCATGTAGGAAGTCAGAGGATCTCAGGAAGGAATGCAGCGTGTAACAAGACAATCTAACTGTATTACAAATGTATAAAACAATCTGTCTTTCTCCCAAAAACCAATAACTCCAGTCTTATCATGAGAAAAAACATCAAACAAATTCCAATAGTGGAGGCATCCTACAGGATACCTTACCAGTATGCCTCAAAACTGGTAAGGTTATCAGATGCAAGGAAAGTCTGAGAAACTTTTACAGCCAACAAGAGCTAAGGAGATGCAAAAACTAAATGTAATGTAGAAACCTAGATGGGATACTGAACAAAATAAGAACATTAGATTAAAACTAAGGAAATTTGGATAAATTATGGATTTAAAAATAATGTTTTATTATTGGTTTATTAATTACAACAAATGTACCATAGTTATCTAAGATGTTAATTGTTGGGGAATCTCAGTGTGGAATATATGGAAATTCTCTTAAATATGTTTTTAATTTTTCTGTAAATCTAAAACTATTCTAAAAAATAAAGCCTATTTAAAGAGAAAACTATTTTGATGCCATAAAGCCTTTGCAGGTCACAAAGTGCTTTGCATGTATCAAAAAATTATTATTTCTATAATAATTTTCCAAAGTAATTTTTGAATTTTTCATAGAATAATTATTGTTTTTTAACTACTTACCTATCAGAATGACTAAAATTAAAAAAAAAACCCTACAATACTAAATGCTAACAAGGATCAAAGGTAACAAGAACATTCATTCATTTCTGAAGCAAATGCAAAGTGGTACAGCCACTTTGGAAGATGGTTTGGCAGTTTCTTGTAAAATTAAACATAGTCTTTCCATATGATCCAGCAATTATTCTCCTTGGTATTTACCCAAGTGAAATGAAAATTTATGTCTACACAAAAACCTACACACAAATGTGTAAATAAGCTTTATTAATAATTGCCAAAACTTGGAAGCAATCAAGATGTCCTTCAGTAGGTGAATGGATAAACGAACTGTGATATATCCAGACAATGCAATATTATTCAATAATAAGGAGAAATGAGCTATTGAGCCATGAAAAAACATGGAGAACTCTTAAATGCATACTGTTATTGAAAGAAGCTAGTTTGAAAAGGCTACATATTGTGCGATTCCAATTATGTGACATTCTGTAAAAGACAAAATTATGGAGACAGTAAAATGATGAGTAGTTCCCATGGTTCAAGGGGAGTCAGAAGAGAGGTTCATAAATAACACACAGGGGATTTTTTAGGGTGGTGAAAGTATTCTGTATGATACTGTCACAGTGGATGCATGATGTGCATTTGTCAAAACCTATAGAACTTTACAGCACAAACAGTGAACCTTAATGTATGCAATTTAAGAAAAAATCATGTAGGAAGTCAGAGGATCTCAGGAAGGAATGCAGCGTGTAACAAGACAATCTAACTGTATTACAAATGTATAAAACAATCTGTCTTTCTCCCAAAAACCAATAACTCCAGTCTTATCATGAGAAAAAACATCAAACAAATTCCAATAGTGGAGGCATCCTACAGGATACCTTACCAGTATGCCTCAAAACTGGTAAGGTTATCAGATGCAAGGAAAGTCTGAGAAACTTTTACAGCCAACAAGAGCTAAGGAGATGCAAAAACTAAATGTAATGTAGAAACCTAGATGGGATACTGAACAAAATAAGAACATTAGATTAAAACTAAGGAAATTTGGATAAATTATGGATTTAAAAATAATGTTTTATTATTGGTTTATTAATTACAACAAATGTACCATAGTTATCTAAGATGTTAATTGTTGGGGAATCTCAGTGTGGAATATATGGAAATTCTCTTAAATATGTTTTTAATTTTTCTGTAAATCTAAAACTATTCTAAAAAATAAAGCCTATTTAAAGAGAAAACTATTTTGATGCCATAAAGCCTTTGCAGGTCACAAAGTGCTTTGCATGTATCAAAAAATTATTATTTCTATAATAATTTTCCAAAGTAATTTTTGAATTTTTCATAGAATAATTATTGTTTTTTAAACATCTTTATTGGAGTATAATTGCTTTACAATGGTGTGTTAGTTTCGTTTTATAACAAATTGAATCAGCTATACATATGCATATATCCCCATATTTCCTCACTCTTGCGTCTCCCTCCCACCATCCCTATCCCAGCCCTCTAGGTGGTCACAAAGCACTGAGCTGATCTCCCTGTGTTGTGTGGCTGCTTCCCACTAGCTATCTATTTTATATTTGGTAGTGTATATATGTCCATGCCACTCTCTCACTTCGTCCCAGCTTACCCTTCCCCCTCCCCATGTCCTCAAGTCCATTCTCTATGTCGCTCTAGTAGGTCTGTGTTTTATTCCTGTCCTACCACTAATCTCTTCATGACATTTTTTTTTCTTAGATTCCATATATATGTGTTAGCATACGGTATTTGTTTTTCTCCTTCTGACTTACTTCACTCTGTATGACAGACTCCAGGTCTATCCACCTCATTACAAATAACTCAGTTTCATTTCTTTTTATGGCTGAGTAATATTCCATTGTATATATGTGCCACATCTTCTTTATCCATTCATCTGTTGATGGACACTTAGGTTGCTTCCATGTCCTGGCTATTGTAAATAGAGCTGCAATGAACATTGTGGTACATGACACTTTTTGAATTATGGTTTTCTCAGGGTGTATGCCCAGTAATGGGATTGCTGGGTCATATGTTAGTTCTATTTTTAGTGTTATAAGGAAACTCCATACTGTTGTCAATAGTGGCTGTATAAATTTACATTGCCACCAACAGTGCAAGAGGGTTCCCAATTCTCCACACCCTCTCCAGCATTTATTGTTTGTAGATTTTTTGATGATGGCCGTTCTGACTGGTGTGAGAGGATACCTCATTGTAGTTTTGATTTGCGTTTCCCTAATTATTAGTGATGTTGAGCATGCTTTCATGTGTTTGTTGGCAATCTGTGTATCTTCTTTGGAGAAATGTTCTATGTTCTCCTCTAAGAGTTTTATAGTGTCTGGCCTTACATTTAGGTCTTTAATCCATTTTGAGTTAATTTTTGTGTATGGTGTTAGGGAGTGTTCTAATTTCATTCTTTTACACGTAGCTGTCCAGTTTTCCCAGTACAACTTATTGAAGAGGGTGTCTTTCTCCATTGTATATTCTTGCCTCCTTTATCAAAAATACGGTGACCATATGTATGTGAGTTTATCTGTGGGCTTTCTGTCCTGTTCCATTGATCTATATTTCTGTTTTTGTTCCAGTACTGTACTGTCTTGATTAGCTTTGTAATATAGTATGAAATCTGGGAGCCTGATTCCTCCAGCTCCGTTTTTCTTTCTCAAGATTGCTTTGGGTATATGGGGTCTTTTGTGTTTCCATAAAAGTGGTGAATTTTTTTGATCTAGTTCTGTGGAAAATGCCATTTGTAGTTTGATAGAGATTGCATTGAATCTGTAGATTGCTTTGGGTAGTATAGTCATTTTCACAATGTTGATTCATCCAATCCAGGAACATGGTATATCTCTCCATCTGTTGGTATCATCTTTAATTTCTTTCATCAGTGTCTTATAGTTTTCTGAGTACAGGATTTTTTTCTCCTTAGGTAGGTTTATTCCTAGGTATTTTATTCTCTTTGTTGCAATGGTAAATGGGAGTGTTTCCTTAATTTCTCATTCAGATCTTTCATTGTTAGTGTATAGGAATGCAAGAGAGTTCTGTGCATTAATTTTGTATCCTGCTAGTTTACCAAATTCATTGATTAGCTCTAGTAGTTTTCTGGTAGCACCTTTAGGGTTCTCTATGTATAGTATCCTGTCATCTGCAAAGAGTGACTGCTTTACTTCTTCTTTTCGATTTGGATTCCTTTTATTTCTTTTTCTTCTCTGATTGCTGTG
>NC_041214.2:71555500-71583447 GCF_002837175.3 Physeter macrocephalus | reverse complement strand
TTTCTTGATGAGTCTGGCTAATGGTTTATCAATTTTGTTTATCTTCTCAAAGAACCAGCTTTTAGTTGTATTGATCTTTGCTGTCATTTCCTTCATTTCTTTTTCATTTATTTCTGATCTGATCTTCATGATTTCTTTCCTTCTGCTAACTTTCAGTTTTTTTGGTTCTTCTTTCTCTAATTGCTTTAGGTTTAAGGTTAGGTTGTTTATTTGAGATGTTTTTTGTTTCTTGAGGTAGGATTGTATTGCTGTAAACTTCCCTCTTAGAACTGCTTTTGCTGCATCCCATAGGTTTTGGGTCGTCATGTTTTCAATGTCATTTGTTTCTAGGTATTTTTCGATTTCCTCTTTGATTTCTTCAGTGATCTCTTAGTTATTGAGTAGTGTATTGTTTAGCCTCCATGTGTTTGTATTTTTTACAGATTTTTTTCCTATAATTGATATCCAGTCTCATAGTGTTGTGGTGGATTATATACTTGATACAATTTCAATTATCTTAAATTTACCAAGGCTTGATTTTCAACCCAAGATATGATCTATCCTGGAGTGTTCCATGAGCACTTGAGAAGAAAGTATATTCTGTTGTTTTCGGATGGAATATTCTATAAATATCAATAATTATTGATTAAGTCCATCTTGTTTAATGTATCATTTAAAGCTTGTGTTTCCTTATTTATTTTCATTTTGGATGATCTGTCCATTGGTGAAAGTGGGGTGTTAAAGTCCCCTACTATGATTGTGTTACGGTCACTTTTCCGTTTTATGGCTGTTAGCATTTGCCTTATTTATTGAGGTGCTCCTATGTTGGGTGCATAAATATTTACATTTTTTATATCTTCTTCTTGGATTGTTCCCTTGATCATTATGTCATGTTCTTCCTTGTCTCTTGTAACATTCTTTATTTTAAAGCCTATTTTATCTGATATGAGAATTGCTACTCCAGCTTTCTTTTGATTTCCATTTCCATAGAATATCATTTTCCATCTCCTCACTTTCAGTCTGTTTGTATCCCGAAGTCTGAAGTGGGGCTCTTGTAGACAACATATATATGGGTCTTGTTTTTGTATCCATTAAGCCGGTCTTTGTCTTTTGGTTGGAGCATTTAATCCATTTACATTTAAGGTAGTTATCGATATGTATGTTCCTATTACCATTTTCTTAATTGTTTTGGGTTTGTTATTGTAGGTTTTCTCCTGTGTTTCCTGCCTAGAGAAGTTCCTTTAGCATTTGTTGTAAAGCTGGTTTGGTGGTGCTGAATTCTGTTAGGTGTTGCTTGTCTGTAAAGGTTTTAATTTCTCCATCAAATCTGAGTGAGATCCTTGCTGGGGAGAGTAATCTTGGTTGTAGGTTTTTCCCTTTTTTCACTTTAAAAATGTCCTGCCACTCCCTTCTGGCTTGTACAGTTTGTGCTGAAATATCAGCTGCTAACCTTATGGGGATTCCCTTGTATGTTATTTGTTGTTTTCCTTCGGTGCTTTAAATATTTTTTCTTTGTATTTAATTTTTGATAGTTTGATTAATATGTGTCTTGGCATGTTTCTCCTCGGATTTATCCTGTATGGGACTCTCTGCACTTCCTGGACTTGATTGACTATTTCCTTTCCCATAATAGGGAAATTTTCAACTATTATCTCTTCAAATATTTTCTTCAGTCCCTTTCTTTTTCTCTTCTTCTTCTGGGACCCCTATAATTCCAATGTTGGTGCGTTTAATGTTGTCCCAGAGGTCTCTGAGACTGTCCTCAATTCTTTTCATTCTTTTTTCTGTATTCCACTCTGTGGTAGTTATTTCCACTCTTTATCTTCCAGGTCACTTATTCGTTCTTCTGCCTTAGTTATTCTGCTATTGATTCCTTCTAGAGAATTTTTAATTTCATTTGTTGTGTTGTTCATCATTGTTTGTTTGCTCTTTAGTTCTTCTAGGTCCTTGTTAAAACTTTCTTGTATTTTCTCCCTTCTATTTCCAAGATTTTTGATCATGTTTGCTATCATTACTCTGAATTCTTTTTCAGGTAGACTGCCTATTTCCTCTTCATTTGTTTGGTCTGATGGGTTTTTACCTTGCTCCTTCACCTGCTGTGTGTTTCTCTGTCTTCTCATTTTGCTTAAGTTACTGTGTTTGGGGTCTCCTTTTCGCAGGCTGCAGGTTCATAGTTCCTGTTGTTTTTGGTGTCTGCCCCTGGTGGCTAACGTTTGTTCAGTGAGTTTTTAGGCTTATTGGTGGAGGGGACTGATGCCTGTGTTCTGGTGGATGAGGCTGGATCTTGTCTTTCTGGTGGGCAGGACTGCGTCCAGTGGTGTTTTTGGTGTGCCTGTGATCTTATTATGATTTTAGGCAGCCTCTATGCTAATGGGTGGGGTTGTGTTCCTGTTTTGCTAGTGGTTTGGCATAAGGTATCCAGCACTGTAGCTTGCTGATCGTTGAGTGGAGCTGTGTCTTAGCGTTGAGGTGGAGATCTCTGGGAGAGGTTTCACTGTTATTACATGGAGCTGAGAGGTCTCTGGTACACCAGTGTCCTGAACTCGGCTCTCCCTTCTCAGAGGCACAGGCCTGACACCCGGCTGGAGCACCAGGACCCTGTCAGCCACACAGCTCAGAAGAAAAGGGAGAAAAAAAGGAAGGAAGGAAGGAAGGAAGGAAGGAAGGAAGGAAAAAGAAAGTTATTAAAATAAAAAAGAAAAATTAAAATAATTAAAAAGTAATAAAGAAAGAAAGAAGAGAGCAACCAAACCAAAAAACAAATCCACCAATGATAACAAGTGCTAAAAACTATACTAAAAACAAACAAACAAAAAAAACCGGACAGACCGAACCCTAGGACAAATGGTAAAAACAAAGCTATAGAGACAAAATCACACAAGAATCATACACATACACACTCACAAAAAGAGAAAAAGGAAAAAAATATATATATCTTTTGGGAAGTCTGAAGTCTTCTACCAGTGTTCAGTAGGTGTTCTGTAGGAGTTGTTCTATATGTAGATGTATTTCTGATGTATTTGTGGGGAAGAAGGTGATCTCCACATCTTACTCCTCTGCCATGTTGAAGGTCTCCTTCAGAATAATTATTGATTAAAGCCCAGATCAATTTCTTTTTTCACAGTTACCCTTTCTGTAGTTTAGAGGCCTAGCGGTAGAAATAACTTCAAACACTTTTCAGAAATAAGTAAAACTGTGTTCAGTTCTGGAATTTTGTGGTTGCCCTATTGCTTCTCTTCCCTCATCTCCTCCTTCAGTGTTTTTAACAGATCTCTTCTCCCCATCACCAGGGCTGCTGAAATAATGTCCCTTTGCGGTAGCCACACTTGATAGCTCACCATCTCAAGGACTTAGATATAACAACACTTTATCATGGTTTCCTATTAATTGTCTGTATCACGCACCACACTGTCAGTGCCTTGAAGACAGGGACGCTCTTTGTGTTGATGACAATTGAGTCCCCATGGACTCACATGAGCATATCACATAGTACTCATTCAGTATACATTTGAGGAAAGTACCACAAACCATACCTCTAACTGCAACCTGCTGGGGGAATTGTGAACTCGTACAATTAGAGAGGCTTCCCTGTACCTGTTAAATGCCACATACAAGTGAGTGGCACACAGGATTGTCGATTCTTATTCTTTGCAGTAGTTTTGTTCTGTAAAGTCACTGCAAACACCGAATTAGTGGATACTGAAAAATTGGTCTTGGAAAAAATACAGGTTTAGATTCCTGAGAGACTCTGGTCACAGTGTTTTCATCAACCAATTAATATATAACCTTGTTTTATATGTTTCTGTTTCAGTACGTCTTATTTAATAAAAGTTGTGATTCATTAACAATGAACTCATAATACATAGCACTATAATTGATGTCTGAACAATAGTAATTTAACAAGGGTATTTTCTCTGTTAGGCACATCAAAGCCTTGTGCTTAGAAACAATAGACAGCAGTTCTGAATTGTACATGGGGGCCACTTTAAACAGCAAAGTAACCAACAAAAAGCCTAAAGATGTGAAAAACATGGCACTAAATAGACAATGTAAGAGCTGAAACAAGAAGGTGGAGCATCGTCCTGTCCCAGGTCACCTGGGAATGTACCAGTTAGGTGACTTAAGTTTTTCACCACTATACGCACTTCTGCAAAGGACCTCATTATCTCACGTGTATTGATTTTGAGGTCACAATACATTTTAGTGAGTAGATAAATTTTCAAATACAGAATCTGTTAATGATGAGGATTGACTGTATTTCACAGGTCCTAGGGCCTGACTGCCCAGAAAGTAATTTCCTGATTGCTATTTAATGGACCTTTGAAAGACAACCAGGCTGTGGATAGTAGAAAGCACAAGGACTAGGCACTGGGGTGGCTGGGATCTGACCCTTTGCCACATATTTCCTGAGTAGATTAGACAGCTCTAAGATATTCTATCTCCTATATCCCAGTTTGTGTATGCCCTCCTCATGTCCTAGAGGTTTATGGAGGAGAGAAAATATGGTGCAGCACTGTTCACGCAGGATATTGTTAAGCCATAGAATCTTATAACTGGACAGGATCTCAGAGTTCTTCTGGTTTATTCCCAATATATTCCAAATGTGGAAACTGAGACTCAGACATTTTAAGTGACTTGCCCCAAATTAGTAGCAATGCCAGGATGATAGTCCGTCTCACTGATTTCAATTTACCATTACACTGTTGTGTATTGATAGATTTCTTAGTTCACTTGTTTGATTATATTTACTGAGAGTTTACCATATGCAAGGAAACATGCAGGGAATTATATGGCTGCCTGTCCTCAAGAAGCCTACAGTCTAGAGATTCTATGCATAAACTCTTCTTAGATTCAGATTTTGACTTTTTATACTCTGCCAGATTTTTGGCTTTAGAGTTCTAGTTAACTGGTTTAATTCATATGTCTTGGGTAATATGCATCAGGTAGCTAAAGTGTTTTAAAGGTTAGCAGGTAGGTACTTTTACCTATGTATTGATAATAGGCCTTCTTCCATTTTCACTTCATTACCCCTCCCCCCTTAGGCTAACAACTTGAAAATTTATATTCCAATTCAGATTTCTCTTTTGAGCTCCAAACTCATCTATCCAACTGTCTACTTGGCTCTCCACTTAGATTTCTTAAGAGCATCTCAAATTTAACATATATCAAACTAAAATTGTACTTTCCACCCCTCACCCACTTCCAATGCACTCCAGAAACCTTGGACTCCTTAACTCTTATGTTTCTCTTACCACCCACATTCAATCACCAGGAGCTATTGAGCATACCTCCAAAACATATTTTGAGTTCATCTAGATCTCTCCATCTCTACGTCAAACACCCTAATTCAAATTCAAGCCACTAATAATATGGCCTAGGATACTACATAGCTTCTTAATTGCTCTTCCCTCTCCATTATTGTTTTTTCTCCAAAATATTCTCTAGCCAGTGGCCAGAGTGAATTTTTTTAACTGTTAACTATATAATATTACTTTCCAGCTTTAAAAACCCTTCAAAAGTGCCTGTTAAGTTAGAAAAAGTCCTTAAACTCCTTATGACCGTGCTCTTCAAACATTTGTAGGTGCTGTTCCCCTGCCTATCTCTTCAACATCAGCTCTGGCCATTCTCTCCTTACTCACTGTACTTTACATATCACGGCCTTCTTATGTGTGCACAAATGCCCCACAACTTCTCCCAACTCAGCACCTGCAAAAATGTCACTCCTTTTGCTGGAAAAATTATTTCCTAGACTATTCATCAAGATAATTCCTGTTTATATCTTAGATCTCATTTTAAATGTCATTTCTTCAGTGAGACCTTTTCTGACTCTCTTAATCTAAATTAGAACTTCTTGTTACATGCTGTATATATGTTCTTTCCTTTCATAGCACTTATTCCAATTATAATTATAAACTTGTTTTATAATATTTTGTGTGTTACCTTTCTCCCTTTCCTGACAATATATTCCATGAGGAAAGGCCTCCTCTTTCTCCATATCTCTCTCTTTCTCCCCCTCCCTCCCTCTCTTTAGCGCTTAAACCTCAGTGTCTAGCACAGGACTCTTTCAGCATACACACTCTGAAAAGAATTGTTTAGTTAATAAATATGCTGACAGATCTATTATTTTGATTTATATACATACATGATAAAGTGCATAAAGTGACATATATATATATATATATGAACACTACCAAGATCAAGATATAAAACCTTATAAATTTTTATTATAATATCCATTCCTTAACTTGGCATTTTTAGCTAAGAATACCAGTTGTGTAGTATAGTGGTTTAGAACAGTGTTTCTCAAATTTTACTGAGCAACTAAAATCACCTGGGGATCTTGTTAAAATATAGACTCCGATTCATTACATTTGAGGTTTGGTTTAAGGCATTGACTCTCTAACAAGCTTTCTGGTGTTGCCAGTCTATGAACCACATCATGAAGAGCACCCCTTTAGATAAGGAACATATGAATCAGAGAAGGACTGGGTTCAAGTCTTGGCTCTGCTATTTAGTAGCTCTGTGAACCTAGATCAATTACTTAACTTCTCCACGTCCCAATTATTTGCCAGGATTGTTGTAGTGTAAAATGAGATGATGTAGCACATAGTGTTTGGTGCACAATATGATTAAGTGCCACTACTGTTGTATTTGGCCATGGAACTTTGATAAATGCTCAACACCACTGGATGAAATTTCTCATCTGCAAATTTAGATGGGCCTTCAATTACTAAACCTCTGTACTTCTCTTCTAGAATCCACCCCCCTCTTCTTTTATTTCACTTGCCTTTTATACTTAAAAAGAAATTGTGGAGAAAATCAAGAACACTGCTGAGTAGAGGGAGGTGTGGATAGAGATTATGAATAATCTTAAAACAATAGTGAAAGAAGTAGAGCATTCAATCAATAACTGTTTAATGAATGCCTTCTCTGAGTCAGGCCTGGGCCCAGCTTTGAAAGAGGTCACAGACTAATGGGGGGATAAATGAAAAATATTTGAGCTAGTAGTAGTTTGCTGAGGGAACTCAAAACTTCAGGAAATCATTCCTGTTCACTTTGATTTGAAAAGCTTTTTATAACACAGGCTCAGCAGAACCAGTAATATCTCGAGACCTGTGTAGAGCCAATTTACTTTTGGCTTTTTGCCCATTTGTGTCAGTTAAATACAAGGTCTTAAATTCTTTTTTATCTTACTAATCAGGTTAGTAGAGACAGCACTCTATGGTCTTTGAGGTAAAGTACATATTCCTCAGGCTGGCACAGATGGACTACTGCCCTCCTTGGTTGACTAACCCTACTGCTCAATCTACAGGTCTTTGCTTCAGCTTTATCATCCAGATTCATTCCCACAACAGGGTCATTCTCTCTAATATTCTCCTGGCCCTTTGGGCTTAAAGTTCCCTTTGCTTGGAAGTCCCTTTACCCTAAATCCTATTTATTCTTCAGGAGTCATATTAAGCATCTTCTGCTCCAGGAAATGTTCCCAAATTCCCAATTTGAGTTAATTGTGCACCTTCCTTTTGCGTTTGTGTGTATTTATATCATGGCACTTATATTCCCTTCTAACCGATGGTTTATTGGCTGGCTCTCCACTAACTATAACCTTTCAAAGAATAGGCCTGAGTCTTATATTTCCATGACACCTGTACAGGTGGCAGTGGATCTCACACACGGGGGTCCCATAATGTCTGTAGAAAGAGTGAATAAAAACTTACTCCTCAGTCAGCATGGAAAGACTTGAGACTTAATAATTTTTTTACATTCAATTAAATTCTACAAAAATTTTTGTTGGCAGGTTACTATGTTATGAAGAGCCAAGACAAATGGAATGGTAAAATTTAAGAAGACTGGCATTTAAAAAATAAAAAAGTGGAGGAAAATATACAAGGGGAATTATGAGATAAAATAGCAAAGTTGGAAGAATTCTAAAACTAAATGTACTGAAAGAGCTGGAGATCTGTAAATTTGGCTGGTGAGCAAGTGAAAGTAAAGGATACACTTGTATTAGAAGATGTATTGAACAGTCTTCTGTGGGCATGGGCCCAGGATTTTTTTGAAAGCTTTTGGTTTAAAGGTACTTGTTGTAGAGAGCTGAGTCCCAGAGGAGCTATCCAGGTGGAGTCCAGTGGAGAGCTAACTAATGAGCAGAACGTGAGACAACATTGTGTTTCCTTCCAGGTTGTTGAGACTAGACATCCAGAGAAACACAGTCTAATATTAAGTAAAGTAATTCTCTTGAGTTTCATTTTGCTGGGTCATTCATCACCCTGAGATTCATATATGAGGACTCCCATATTTTATTGCAGAGATTGTCAACTATGACTTGCTGGCCAAATGCTGCCTGTAGCATCTTCTCATAAGTAGAATTTTATCGGAACACAGCCACCCCATTTGTATACATGCTGTCTGTGGCTACTTCGCTTTTACAGGACAACAGTAGAGTTGAGTAGGAATGAGAAAGATCGTGTTGCCTCTGAAGCCTAAAATATCGATTTGGCCCCTTGCAGAAAAGTTTGCTGACCCCTGTTCTTGTCTCACACACTTTCTTTTCTGTCACAACCCAGATAAGATGCCGCAATCCCATAAAAGTGCTAAAATACAAATCGCGTTGCAGACCGTACACTGTCTGGTGTGTTTTTGTCTCTCAGATTATTGAAAAATATTCATTAATTCAAACTGTGCTACATGTAAATTGCCACTAAAAACAAATGCTACGCTGTTTCATTTTACCAGTTTGGGGAATGTAGATAAAATGAAGATTGGTACAGGTGATTCTTACATACCAGTGTAAGGAGAATTCACGGCTTGGGTATTTTGAAAAGATAATTTCCAACAGATAACAAAACCTTAATGTGTACATATACTCAGACCTAGTAAAGTTGGATCTACATATTTATACTAAGAAAACAAATATGGCTATGCAAGAAGATTTAGCCATCAGAACATTTTTATATAATAAAAAAGATTTGAAATAATCTAAGTATCTAACAACAGAGTCAATCAGTAAATTAGAGTTCACCCACATACTGAAATTGAAATGCTATGCGTGCATTAAAATATTTTTAAATGATTATTTATAAACATGAAAAGATTACTTATCAACTTGCCATCTATTATTAGGGAAGGTATAAAACTGGAGGGAATATAGCAAAAGACTAATAAGTGTTATCAGCAGATGGAAAATTACAAATGAATTATTTTTCTTTTTTCTAATGTGTACTCCCATAATTAATATGTATGATATATTTGAAAAATAATGGAAAATTACCCTGCTCCCACCACACACTTCTATGCCACGACATTTTTTTTCATAAACATAATGGATAGCCTTGAGCGGAGACAATGTCCAAAAAAGGTACTCTGAAGTTTGTACCAATCCCACCAACTCCCAAGATTTACACTCTTTAATAATATGAACATTGAATACACACAAACACACACACAGACACACACGGGATGCAGTACCACTTCTTTTTTTGCTCTCCCTTTCTCTAGAGTTCTGACCCTTGGATTCTTTTGTTACCTTTCTTTCCTATTACACGACCTACCCCTGATTAAAAAAATAAAAAGATTGAATATGATTTAGTCACATTTTTGTCTATAAATAGTCATGAGTAAAGCCAGAGTTCCTATTTCCATACTTTCTAAAACCTATATGAGTTATTATTTACTTTCCACTATTGATGAGATAAATCTCATGAGTTATTATCTCATTTCCATATAAAAAACATCTGATACATAACTAAATATTTAAAATATCAAGGGAAAAGGAGGCAGTTTGGGGTGAAAATTTTCCACTTTTTTCCACTTTTTATCTCATGAACCAGCATCATGAGATAGTTATTAAACTTTTCATGACATTCTGTGCTTTCAAAAATTTCTTTGACATCAAGCAAGGCATAGTATAATTTCCTCATCCCAACTGTCTTGACATTTTAGTGATAAAACAATGCTCTCTTTATGTTTAGTTTCATAGAAGCCTCTCTATAAAATATTTATTCCAAGTAAAAGTTTAAAGGGCCTTCTTAAAAGTTCAGCAAATTTTCATGAGATAGCATTATGTCTCTACTGCACCACATTCTGAAACTTCGTTGTCATTTATGCTGTAAAGTTATTCTGAGGATTAAGTTAAATAATGTATTTAAGATGCCAAGGGTGTTGCCGGGCAAGCTAAGTCACTCAACATACAGTTGCTAATGTTGCTGCTCCTTATTTTTGAACGAACACTGGCAAAATAAAAACAAAGCAGTTAGTATGTTGACCAACATTTTCATTTTCAGCTAATTATTGTGGGCAGCATAGAAAACAACTTTAATCTAAGGTATTTAGTTGGCTTCTAGGGAACAGTTTCTAGGTGGCAATTTTAAAACTAAGACTCAGCTTAGTTTCCTCTTCACCTTTTTCTACTTCTCTCCAAGGTAAACGTGAAAAGTCACCCATCTCTTACAATAGGCCAGGAAGATTGAAATAAGAAGCAGGACATGATTCTAAGTAATACAATATTATTCGTTTCTGAGGGAGTGTGATTTATGTATGACTTTGAAGGTCTGTGCGTTTTCAAACATCTGCAGCAGAATTCCTGCAAGGCACTGTCACCAGTGTCTATTTAATGCAGGAGCAAACTTGTTTACCAAATTCTGAAATGAAAAACAAGATGTTCTTGTGCAGGATTGCAGAGAATTGCAGTTCCTGTTCAGCCTGAACCTCTGCTTTTCCACCCACATGGAGTTTAGAGAGAGTCTTACAACACGAAGTTCAAAACAGGAACACTAATTACCTCCACACTTTTCAGTGCCTTATTTTTCTCTACCACAAAAATGTTGACCTGAAGTACTTTTTCTCCTGAAGCTCAGACTTGGTATTTGCTTCCTGAATCTCTGTGTGTTAAATGATTTCTTACGATCCTTGGATGAATATGAGCATGGTTGCAAATACAAAGGTCATTTAAAGGTTAAGCAGAAAGTTTTATGTGGCTGTACATAAAAGGCTTATTTCCTTTAAGGCTCATCTCTTGGTATATAGAATCAAATGAATCAAGTACCCTGATTATTCTAAAAATTTTTTTGTAGCTTTGAAGCATTTATCAAGTTTCACTTTTATCTGTATATTTAGACTGATCTTTCCATTAAATGAATTAAGGGACTGAATAATATGCCACCTGCATACTACATAAAGTATTGTCACTATGGCTTACAAGGTACCTAAGAGTCAAGCAGGGCACTGTAAGTGGCTCATAGAATACTATCTGGAAGGGTAATATATATTCATTCAATAAATACTCACCCAAGTAGATATATTTTGAAAGAAAAGAAGACTCAAGAACAAAAGGCCCTGAACTGGAAGAGAGGTACCAATAAACATATTAAGGAAGAGGTTCCAGATATGAAGATTTTACATTGTCTGAAGAGGGAATGTCTGATTGCAAAAGAAAAATGTGAAATACAAAGACTGTCTTTTTATTAAATAATTTTGCTACAAATGAATAAATCTACTTACCATTCATTTTTTTTAAAATGTAGAAATTGGACATAATGATTCATGATTCTCTGAGAGCTGTTAACCAAGGTGGAGTAAAGGGAGCTCGGTTTGGGGCATGTGAAGTTTGAGATGCCTGTGAAAACTTCCAAGCAGTAATGAATGTCAAGTTAAGTAGCTGTGATGGGAGCTCAAAGGCAATATTTGGGCTGCAGGTAGCCATTTTCAAGTCATTGGCATAGAGAAAGTTTTTAAAGCCAACAAAATGGATAGAAAGCATAGAATAGAGGCTCAGACTCTCCGTCATAGAGAGGAGAGTAGTAAGATCTCTCAGGTGCATGCCTGGAAGAGTGGGTGCCTGATCTGGAGACTGATGCAAAAACGTGTTTGAGGTCCAAGGATTCAAAATAATACCAGGAATTTGTGAATTAGGATAACAGGGGAAAGCTTTTCTGATTCTTTCTCTAAGAAGCAATGGATTTTTCAAGACTCTATTATTCTCTGAGTGACACTAAAAAATAGAATATTTCCAGGAATCAACAGTCAAGTGAATTCAGTATTCAAGCCTCAGTATTCTGCAAAATGAGAAGTCTGGACTAAAAGGTCCTAATGTTCTCCGCTCCCCTGTCTTCGACCTTAAAATGTATAAAATTTAGATGTCTCATACACTTCCTCAATTTACTAGACAGATCATTCTGTTCCCATTGTGCATAGAGTCTGCAGAGGAGAACCAGACTATCTGCAAAACAATCTACTAAGCTAATTTTTAATAAACATATTTTACTCGAGGAAGAGTCTCTTGCCTTATTTGCTCCCACCTGGTCACATGAATCAGGATTAGCCCACCTGCCTCAAAACTATTCTATTTTCTGGATGACTTTATTCTCTTTGCCTGCTCAGAACATTACGTACTCATGAGATGCACACAGTATTATATGACTAATTTAGACGGTAATTACTGTTAATTTCCTCCTCCTTTTACAGCAGAAGCAATGCTGAAGTTCAGAAGACACGAATTCAGCCTGTGTCTATGCCATGGTTCTGTAAATTTCCAGCCCTGTAATATGGTGATGGATTTTGCTGAAATTAGAAGAACTCAGGAACTGTCAGATAGCAGAAATTTGTTACCAGTTTCACTGAAAACAGCACAGAGGGATTGAAAAAGAGAGAAAGATGAATATTATAGACAGTTTGTTACCTAGCAGGATAGATAAATAATAAACTTGGCTTCTTTTCTAGCTGAACTGTAAAAATCATAATCTCTCCCTTGACAGAGATTCACCAAATCAGTCTGGCAGTCTTTGGCTAGCCTTGAACCCAGGGTTACTGGCAAGGATAAATGAAAATTGCATGTGGCTGGGATTGATCTATTGATCCTCCTTACAAAGCCTCATTCTGAGGAGGAAAATGCTTTTTACTTTTATCAAGAAAAAAAATGCAGCCCTTCAAGAACTATCTTCATGCAGAAAGACCCTGATGTTGATCAAGTCAGAAGCCCCATATTCCTTATGCAGAGGAGATATTTGTAATAAAACTTATATTTTAAAGTATAATTGAGATTGAACTTTGAAAGGAATGAGATGAATATTAATACTTTGTTTTTTTCTGTTTTTTTTTTTGTGGTATGCGGGCCTCCCTCTGCTGCGGCCTCTCCCGTTGCGGAGCACAGGCTCCGGACGCGCAGGCCCAGCGGCCATGGCTCACGGGCCCAGCCGCTCCGCGGCACGTGGGATCCTCCCAGACCGGGGCGCGAACCCGGTTCCCCTGCCTCGGCAGGCGGACGCGCAACCACTGCGCCACCAGGGAGGCCCTTAATACTTTGTTTTGGTGTATAACCTATTAAATTACTTTGTATCCATTCTGAGTGTATCAGTAGTATCTCAGAAGCATCATTTGCATTGTGATACTGGACATATAGTTGGGAATAGATGTGAGGACTCTCTTTGAATGCTTAACCTAAGTTCACAGATAACTAATATGCAGGCTGCTATGAGACAGACTTTTAGGTTGTGCAAAAGCATACATATGGTGATTTCTGAATGTAGTTGCAGTTTAATGTGCATATGCACTTGAACTGTTTTAGGCACCAACTCCTTCTGTCAATGTTTCATGACTTCTGCTTTCATAAAAGCTCTAGCCCAGATCACCTTTTGCTTCATATTAAATATCAACAGGCATGGGCACTACTGTGTAAGTTTCATCATGTAAAGAAGTGGTTGCCACTTAAAATTTTTATTTTTGAAAAGAAACAAAAGCTGTCTTTATTTGCATACAATATAATCTTCTAGATAGAAAATTCTAAGAAATCTATTTTTAAAAATCCTATTAGAACTAATAAGTAAGTTTATAGTAATGTTGCAAGATAAAAATCAATACACAGATTTCAGTTATGTTGGTTGTCCCTTAAATCTTAATGAATGCACACAAAAGAGAAACCTTACACTGCGCATGGGCTACTGCCTATAGCTAATGTTTATGGGAGGGGTGCTGTTACCGTGCAGCATATCAGTCAGATTAAGGAACCTGACTACTGTTTATAGCCAGTAAATAGCGGAGCCATTACCTGGGGGAGCCTGGCAGCTGTTCCCTCTGGAACTCGTGCCCTTAACCAGTATGTTACAACGTTTCTCATACAATATGCAGATCAGATCGCTACCGGAGGATAAATGAAACGCTCTCTTAATTTTCCTCCTACTTCAATTCCAAGAACATCTTTATTTAATGCATACTTTATGGGCCATAAATGTAGAAAGAATTCTCTTAAAGCCCTCCAATGAGGCTTTCTTCCTTTGCTCCATCAAATCTGCTCTCAGAAATGACATCCATTACCTCCATGATGCTAAAGACGAAGGTCATTTCTTAGTTTTCATCTTACTTTAATTCAAAAGCAGCCTTTAACAAAGTTAATTTCTCCTTTCTCCATGGAGTGCTTGTGACTCAGTACTCAGCCCTCTTCTCTTCTCTGCCCTCACCTCATAGGTGTATACACACAGGTCATATGAGAAATAGTTACAAATTTTTGTTTCCAACCCAGCCCTCTTTCTTGAACTCTAGACTTGAATATTCACTGGCCTGCTTGATACCTCCACTTGGGTGTATAGTAGGCAGCTCAAACTTAAGTCCGAAACTGACTCTGATTTTTATCTACAACTTGTAGCCTTCACCATCTAATCAATGGAAACTCCTCCCTTTAGTTGCTCAGGACTTGAAGTCATCTTGTAGTTTCCTATCTTGCATCCACCAGGAAATCATATTGGTTCCACTTTCAAATATAACCAGGATCCAAACATGTCTCCTGCTATCATCCTGGTCCTATAAGTCATCACCTCTCACCTCATATAAAACTTAAGATGGTTCATGTTAATGTGTCTGCTCAAAACCCTGCAAGTTCTCCATTTACTGCAGAGTAAAAGCAAAACCCTTACTTACGAAGGCTTACACAGCCCTGTGTCATCTCTCCTCCCCTCCCACTGTCTTCCTTTCCTACTACCTGCCTTGCTCACCGATCATCTTGCACCAGCCACTCTCGCCTCCTAGTTCTCTTCCAACACACTAGGTATGTCCTGTCTTAGGACATTTGCCCTAGCTTTTCCCTCTGCCTGGCACACAATTCTCCCAGATGTCCTCTCGGCTTCTTCCCTCACTTCTTTCACATTCTAGTCAAATCTTCCTTCTTAATCCTGATCATCCTTACCCTCCTCTACAATGATTTTTTTTTTTCCATAGCACTACTACTTCTGACATACTACATAATGTACTTAAGTTTATGATTTATTACCTAAGATCCACAAAAGCAGGGGCTTTTGATTATCTTTTCTGCTCATTAATGTAGTGTAGGTACCTAGAACAGGTGAACTACATGAATGAATGCCTACTCATTTATAAAATAATTCATGTAAAGTACTTTCCCTGGCATTAAGTAAGTGCTCAATGAAAGCTATTTATTATGACTTAGCTTTTATAAGTGGGATTTCTTTTGTTCTTTCCCCCTGAGAATTCTGTGAGACTTAGCTTATAGAAAAAGCAATATATTCCAAGGAAATGAATTTTAAAGCACATTACTGTTACTGTTTGTTTATAAGAATATTGGCTGCTAGTAGGATTGTAAAATAGTAGAAGTTTATCAAAGCCCTCCTCCTACATTTTCACCCTCTCTTTCCTCCCCTCTGCAGAGTATGTTCATCTCATCTCATTTTGCTGGGAATTTGATGCGATTGTATGGTCTTCAAACTTTTATCATCAAGAGTAGTTCTCATAAAATTGTGTGAAAGAGTAATGCCTAAAGAAAGTATAAAACACTAATAAGGTGTAATTTGTCTCCTCTTCCAGAGCCATTCACTTTTTAAAGGGGAATTGAGTGTGAACTATGAATGTGGTACAAAGAGACTGGAGAGAAAAGGTGTCTTCCCTTCTATGCAGAATTCACTCTACTTAGATAACCACATTACCTTCGCTTAAGACCTGCCCTGAAAACCAGCATTTAAGAGAGAAAATAGAAAGGTATTTGGGGGCATTTCTGGTTATAACTTCATCTGTATTTCACTCAGTATTTCTCCTTTATATGTAGGTTCACATTGCTATGTCTATTTAAGAGAATTATCTTTATGAAAGAAAATGGTCAGCAACGCATTCTAAGCAGGATGGAAATGATGCTTGTTGGCAGTAGGGAGTTATCTAATGACATGGAAAATGGCCATGTCTTCTTAAAGATGCTTCATAGCTTCGTTGAATCCATCACCCTTTGGCAAGCGAACTCTTCTTTCTGTTAACTGCCAGTCACCCAGGAAAGACTGAAACATCACTTGAGATTTAAATTTTAGAAGCTGTTCATATTCAGAGGAGCACAAAAGCAGTTGCCACCTGTCTAGTAATGCAAAAAGAACTTAACCCAAAGTTAATAGATGCAAATACATCTTAGCCCATGTCCTGGCTGATTTAGAAGAAATTTTTTCTCGTCAATCTTATCACTATAGTAACCATAATATAGAGAGATTGTTCCATTTTCTCATTAGAGTCAAGATTTAAGAGCAAAACCAAAGTTCTATTATTTATGTAGCAAAAATGAACATCAGCAACACAGGGAAGCATGTGTTAATTATGGGTAAGTTGCTTTCTAGTGATTACTAAAACTTTTCACCTTTCTTCCAAGCTTCATGTAATAAATTTTAGTGAAGCATCCACTACATACAATGCACAGAGCTGGGTGTGTGTTTTATACAAAGATACTCATTTCAATTCAGTAGACACTTGTGAGCATCTACCATATTCCAGGAATTTTGCCACGTACTATCAATGCAGTAGTGAATGAAATGGTCCCTTTACCCCAGAAACTGACAGCTTAGTGGGACACTGACATATATTTAAATAATTAACATAAAATATGATATTCCACCAACTGATGCATATCCAAGATCCAGCTGTGGTACACAGGGAAGGGATTTTAACTTAGGTGCTAGAGATGGCTTTACAGAGGAGGACAAGTGTGATTATATTTTGAAGGATCTGTAAGAGTTCGCCAGGCAAGAATGGGAAGGAAGAGAATTCTATTTTGTTTTGGGACAGTTGCCTTTCAGTCTTGAAAAAGATCATGTACGAAGAAAAAGTACAAGGAAGGAAAGGCATAGATGTCCAAATCAAAAGTTATTGTGATATAATATTTACAGAGGTGCAGAACAATGTTTATGGCACACCAATTATATGAAACACACTCAACCAAGTACCTCGACATATCCAAAGTTGAGTGAGACATAGACCCTTTCTTATTCTTGCACTTTAGTGCAAGAGATATGGAAAGAATCGTTTTTATAGGACAGACAGAATAATGTAGTGCTATAGTAGTCAGAAATGTAAATTGCAATGGGACTAGGTTGTGTATTGTAACTTGGAAATTGATCAGGGGCAACAGGGTTAGATGTGACTGGTACATTAGAAGTGGGATGTTAGTGTTTGATCAAGTCTAGGATCCTTATCCTTTGGAGTACCCCTATAGAGCCCTTCTGCCTGCCTTGCACACACACACCTCATTGTCTTCATGGGCTCTCCCAAGCACAGGAATTCCTTCCCAGCTCCTACACTGCTCCCTTCTCTCCATCAACTAGCTGACATTCTGGACCTTCTTGCTCTTACAACTTAGTTTCCCTTCTTTTCTTATAGCATTTGTATTTAGTACTTGATATATTTCATGACTAACCACAGAAATCTATAAGATGACAGCTAACTGTGATCCATGTTCCATGTTCCATGACTAACTCCATGAGATACTGCACTCTACAAGGGAATCTGGAAGCTATTCATAGTCTGGGAGTCATTGCTGGGCCACAGAATAATATAATATAGAAAGGTGGCTGGTTCTATTTTGTAATCTCTTGCAAGGATTGGTATGGTCTTCTCCTTTCTGCCCCTCTTTCCTTTCTTTAAAAATAACTTTTATTAACAACTTAAAAAAATCTTGATTTCTTACAAAATGTAATAAAATGTAAACTCTAGAGGTGCGTCCAGGCATGCAGCTGAACGTGCTAAATGCTCAACAGACAATTCTAATGTCTGTAGAGTGTATGAACCTTACCTTAACCACCATGATATACTACTGTGAAAATGTCTTTCCAAACACCAAGACTGGAATCTAAACCAAGATTATTAGTGTGGTCACATAGACTAATCAATTTATCTTAATCTTGGCTTCACATTTGAATCAGTGAAAGTTTTTTTTTTTTTTTTTTTAAGTATCAATGTCTATGCTTTATTCCATACCTAGCTATTAAACTGGACTTTGCAGGATGAGTCCTGGATTTATGTTTTAAAGAACTCTAATAAGAAGCCAGAGCTGAGGACCACTCATCATCTGAACCTCCTGTTTGTAGAACAGTCTGGAGATTATTTAGGGAACTAACCTGAGCAGACTTTTCAGGTGAATCACATACAAATGTAGGACGTTGTTAGGGTCAGTATGAATTTTTTTTTTTTTTTTTTCTTTTTGTGGTATGCGGGCCTCCCTCTGTTGTGGCCTCTCCGGTTGCGGAGCACAGGCTCCGGACGCGCAGGCTCAGCGGCCACGGCTCACGGGTCCAGCCGCTCCGCGGCAAGTGGGATCCTCCCAGACCGAGGCGCGAACCCGGTTCCCCTGCATCAGCAGTCGGACGCGCAACCACTGCGCCACCAGGGAAGCCCCCAGTATGAATATTTTTATGAAGAAATGACCAAGAAATGCACCCTTGGACAAATGGTGTTGGGTAATTGGATGGATAGTTGGATGGATAGATGAATGATTGGATGATTGGATGGATGGATGGAATTTCAATAAGTAGAAGTCAAGATAGAGAGCATTCAAATTGGAGGTCATGGAAAACCCTTGTGGAAGGTAAGAAGTCAGAGCCTGGCATGTAGAAAAATTATAGGTAAGTTGTAAGGCTTTGCTATTCAGAGTACTGTCCTCACCGCTGCAGCATCAGTTTCTTGTTAGAAATGCAGAATCTCAGATCCCATAGAGTAATTCTGCATGCTAGCCCATTACAATTTAAGTTTTCCTATTTCATCAGCCAGATTGTAATTTAAATTTGGTGCTCAAATAGGAATTAATTTAAATTCAATAAGACATTTATTACATAGTGTGCTAGCCAAATGTTATCCAGTTATTTAAAACATATTTAATGAAGTTTGTCATCCAAGTAATTATTACACTGTATTGCTTAAACTAGAAAATATGCACGTGCAAATCATCTTTTAACATGGAATTAAGGCAATTAGATGCATCTCCTTAGATTTACTTTAAAATAATTTTATCCATCTAGATATTTATTGATCCAAACATACCTGTTTTAGACCATTAAAACTAGTATTTATATAATTTTGTGACCGAAATCTGGTAGTACTAACACTTCCTTCATGGAGAGGAAGCATGACATTGGACAGAGACTCTGGTTTTTAAATCAGGTCAGAACAACATGGATTCAAGTCCAGATCTGATGTTTACTAGTCAAATGAACTTAAATGAGAGTCTTAAATCTCTGCATGTCCATTTGCTCAGCCATAAAGTAAGGATGTTACCTCCTACCTTATAGAATTGATAGCTGGAGATTAAATAAAACATATATAAAGTATATAACATACACAACAGACAAAAAAGAAGGGAATATTATTATCTGTATCATAAATATTATACTAAATCTAAGCTAAACAAAAATGTTGTTAAACACAAATAAATTAACTGATTCATGATGTTTAAAATATATTTTTGAGGTGTGTGTGTGTGTATGCATCATTTAATTTAAATATTATTTAATAATTAGAGTAAAACTCCAAAAATATTTGTTGATTTATTTATTCAATCTGACTTCTAATAAATCCTTGTGATCATGACCCCATCATGGTATCTAAAAGTGATATTTCACAATGCCAATAAAGATCTCTACTTTTTATCTGTTTTGCAATTTAGATTTTCATATAATAGTTTTACACAATGTAAAACACAACCAAATACCCAGTATTCCTTTTCTTGTTTCCCTTTAATGTAATGAACTATTTTTACTTCTAATTCTAATTTCAATTTCTAATCCATACCTGCTGAAAATGCCTCAGGGCAACTCACTTGTCCCTAAGCACCTTTCCTGAACTACTTCCTCACTCTCAGTTCATGAATAAGAAGCAAAATCTTCTTTTTTTTTTTTACCAAGTTGCCCCCTTTCCTCTGAAATCAACAGTTAATTCCTTTTTGTAGAATAATAATCACATCGCTCTCCCCCACCACTGCTATGAGACAGTGTTGAGGAGACAAGCAGGAAAAGAGATCATTTGACTTTCAGAATTCAGTCCCTATAAAAATAGGCAGATTAAACTGGTTGAAAAAGGAAACATTTAATCAATCACCTGCTTGATGGGGAACATGATGTTAAATGCCCTGTTCTGACCCATTCTGTTCCAGAGAGAAACCAAAGATTAACTGTTTATAGGTTTTATTCATTTCTGGTATAGTGAATTATAATTTATTCATCCTATTTGTTTATTCATATATCACAAATGTATGGAGCTTTACTTAACTGTTGAACTCTTACTATACCTTAAAATAACTAGTCTAAGCTGGAGGGAGGTTAGATTTTAGAAAGAAGGAGCTAAATGTATAGATCTAATCTTTGCCCTTCCGGAGTGTTATGGTAAAGAAAGATATATAACTGGAGAAAGACATGTAGAGGGAAATGATACATATCTCAAATAAACAGTACAATTGGCTAACCATTTGATAGCAGAGGAATGGCTTGTGGTTTGGTCTAGCTGGAGCTTAGTGTGAATATGTGGAATGGAAGAAGATAAGGCTGGTAAGGAAATGTGAAACCAGGCTGTGTAAACCTTTAAATCACTCACAATTTAAAGGCACAATTTTCAGGAATAGGTTTTAATAATGAGTCATCAGAAGAAGTTACTATCAACATCATTAAGCACAGGAAGAACCATATCCTCCTTCCTAGAGATAAGGCAACTCACTGACCCTCAAGATTCCGCAAAATTGAATGTTTAAGATACACATTAACTGATGAAAACCTTAAACCTTTGTGCCTACAAGTAGCCTGAAAGAATCCTGTGCTTTTTATTGTTTAAATAGTCCAGTTCCATGTCTGTAACGTTCACAATCTCATTTTTAAAATTCGGTGTTTAATTTTTTTAAATAGCTCTTCATATTATTTAATGTTCAGTCCATAGACTGGTATTCAGGAAGGACTGCACACACACATAGACAACACGAATAGGTAATTGCTGAAAATATGAAATTGTATCTAAAATTCCTGTAAGTAAAGAAATTTCTAGAAAAAAATGCCTATAAAAGATACATCTCTAAGAATTATACATATCAGACTTCAAATACTATAATATCCACTACTTCTTAGGCATATGCAGGCATTTGACAATCCTCTGATTAAATCTTTCTCTTTCTCCCCTTTTGGTTGGATCTAAATCAAAATATTGACAGAAACAATTTCAGAAGGGAAAATGGAAAAGTACATAGGATAGTTGGAGTTGCATACGTGTCAGTGCATTTCCATGATTTATATTCTTTTTGACTTCTGTAGAGCAAAATAAATAAGAATTCCAAACCCCCTTTTACTCTAAACTGTGATTTTGGCAAAGTAGAGAAAAAAACGTTTTATCATATTAAGTGATGATGTTTTATTTGGTAACAGTTTATGTTATCCTGTAACCATTTACCATATAATTGCACTCACCTCTACAACAGCATCTTAAGGACAAATAGTAATTACTGAATGAGAGTAAGAGCACCTGATCCTTAAGTATCTGAATAAATACATGAACTACCTGTTATATATTTATATTCATCCATCCATTTGTTTTTTGTTTTTTATTTTCTTTCAGCAAACACATATCCAGGGTTTCTGGTATGCCAGGATTGTTATAGAGACCAAGTCTGTAATGAAAGAAGTGGGGTCATGAGGTCAAAAGGTGACATGTTGAAAATATTAGATTCAAGCAAACCAAAGAAGTCAGTGGAATAACAGCATGGCTGAGCTGTACCTACAAAGTTTCTAGGTTACCATTGTAGCCAGGCGACTCCCTATAAAAACAAGGAAACAAAAACCATGCAAACAAACAGAAGACACAGAAGGAGATGTGGTATCTTAGGTAAGTGGCTCAACATCTCTACTCCCTCAGTTTCCTCATCTGTTAAATTAGATAATAGGTCCCAGTTCACAGTTGCAAGGGGGATAAGACAGGATAGTGTACGTGAAAGCAGTTTGTAAAGGACCAAGCATTACTCAAATATAGGTTATCATATCCTTAACATTGATATTTATGGATGACTAAACCTGACCAGGCCTAGGATATGTGGAAAGAGTTTCCTTTGTAGGACAGACTGAGGTCAGAAGTCATGATTTGGTGAGAGTAAAATGGAGTGTGGCTTTATCAGGAAGGACATAGGGATGACAATAATTCCTATTAAATAAGTGTTCCCAAAGCAATGTAGAAACAGAAAGCTGAGAATCTGTTTATCAAACTTGTTTTTTATCAATAGCCATTTCGGAGACCTATCAGTTTGTCAGTGCATTTATTTAACCAACTGCATAAAATTCTCCCTTCAGACATAACAAAAGCATGAACAGAATCAGTATTCTGGCAGTATTAGTGGCATTCCACTTGATAAGCTGTGTGGGAAGCTACTTGTCAAGGCCCTGTGATAATGAAAATGTCACTCTTCACATTACAAAGATATTACTTCTCTCCTATAGTTTGAAAGCTATAAAAATTCTTACACTTTTCATATTTACATTCTAGGATTCCACATACCGGTTAAGTGCATGACATTTTGTTTCTGCTATTCTTGCCAGAATATATGAAAGGATGTGTGGGTTGCTGTTACGTTTTGTTTTAGGAATGTGGTTGCCTGTAACTTTAAAAGACTTTTAAGAACTTCAAACTTAGCTGTTACTGTTGACCATTTTTCCTCAGCCTGGAGACAATGATAATATGGTCCAGGCATTTACTGTGGCACTGATAAAGAGGCTTCCAGATAATAGACTTCTGCGAAAGCCCAGTCTCACCATGAACAGGGGCTGAAAGGGCATCTGCTGGCTTATTTGAAAGTAAGCAACCATAAGAAACAAGGTGTAGTTACTGGTTTTTTAAAGCAACATCAAAGGAATGGACCCATAGAAGAGACTGTCTGTTGGAGAATTTTGTTCTTTTTGAGGAGAACTTTTTATTTCACATGGTCGCCATTTCTCTAAGGGTAGAGAAGTATATTATTTGAAATAATATAACTTAACTCAATACTTCCCATGTTATGTTTGCACAAACTGCTGGTGTCCCAAGCTCTGAAAATCATTGTCAAAAATAAATACATAAGCAAATAAATAAGAAGAACAAAGATCATTAAAAAATAATGTCATATTTGTCTACTTCTTTTCTATATGCAAAGTAAATTAATGAATATATTACATATTAAATTACATATTAAATTTCCTTAATAAGGCTATTTAAGTTATCTATTTCAAATTGGGTGAGATATAGTAGTTAGTATTTTTTGAGGAATTGGCTCATTTTGTCTAAGTTGTCAAATTTATTTATGTGGAATTGTTCATAGCCTTCCTTTTTTGTCTGCAGAATCTGTAGTGTTTCATTCCCGAAATTAACTTGTGTATTCTCTCTTTTTTTCTTTGTCAGTCTTGGTAGAAGTTTGTCAATTTATTGATCTTTTCAAAGTACCATTTGTTTCATGATTTTCTCTAATATTTTTCTGCTATAAATTGTATTGATTTCTGCTCTTATGTTTATTATTTCCTTGCTTTGGCTTTATTTTGCTCTTCTTTTTCTAGGTTCTTGAGGTGAGAGTTTAGATTATTGATTTGAGTCTTTTCTTCTTGTCTAATGTATGCATTTAGTGCTATAAATTTTCCTCTCAGCACTACTTTAGCTGTGTCCTGCACACTGAAATTTTCATTCATTCAAAGTATTTTATTTCCCTTGAGACTTCCTCTTTGAGCTATGGATTACTTAGAGTGTGTTGTTTTGTTTCCAAGTGTTTGTTGCCTGTTATCTTTATCTTATTGATTTCTAGTTTGATTCTATGATAGTTGGAGAACATACTTGTTTGAGATTTGTTTTATGATCCAGCATATAGTCTATCTTGGGATATGTTCCATGGAACTTGACAAGAATGTGTATTTTGCTGTTGTTGGGTAGAATCTTCTATGTCAATTAGATGTTGTTTGATGGTGTTGTTGAGTTATTCCATATTCTTGCTGATTATCTCTCTATTTGTTCTATCAATTCTTGAGTGAAGGGTATTGAAGTCTCTAACTATAATTGTAACTTTTATATTTCTCCTTCCAGTTATATCAGTATTTATTTCATATATTTTACAGCTCTATTTTTGGTGCATACAGATTTAAGATTGCTATGTATTTTCAGTGGATTAAAACTTTTATTATATATTCTGCCTCTCTCTGTATTTGGTAATTTTCATACTCTGAAGTCACTTTGTCTGGTTTTAATATAGCCACTCCTACTTTCCTTTGATTAATGTTTGTGTGATATATCTTTTTGCATTCTTTACTTTTAAACCTACCTATATTGTTATATTTGAAGTGAGTTTCTTAGAGACAACATATAGATGAGCCATGTCACTCTAATCTGCTCTGTCAATCTCTGTCTTCTAATTGGTGTATTTAGATGATTTACATTGGTAATTATTGGGATGTTAGGGCTTATGCCCGCTTTTTTTTTTTTTTTTCTACTTTTCATCTCTATTTTCTCTTTTCTGTCTTACCCTGGGTAACTTGAATATTATTTACGATTACATTTTCATTTATCTATATTGCTTTTGAGTGTGTCTCTATAGTGGGCGTGCTATTGCATTAATGTCAGATGGACAAAGAAGTGCAGATTCCCTACTCAACCTCCATTAATACCTAAGAAATTCTGTGGGTGGGAGTTTTGGCCTCCTTTGTGGTCTCCACTGACAATGTGGTCAGGGTCGCCTCATTACCACTGAGTGGTGGGGAAAGTCCTGACTGTTCACCAGGCTTCCTGTGACACAAACCCACAGTGAGTATCAGATTACTCCTGGGTGATGGTGGAATTCCAGGCTCCCCACATGGTCCCACTAATACTAGAGAAAGGGAATGTTGCCTTGCTACCAGCTGAAAAGGATGAAAGCCCAGGCTTCCTACTTGGTCTTCTCTTATACCAACTTGGCAAGGTATTGGGTGCCTCATTACAGCTTCCTTGAAAGTAGAAGTCTAAACTTCACACTTGGCCTTTGCTGGTAAGGGTGCAGGTAGGTGCACGGCTATTTCAGTGTTGTTTGCTTAAAGTAGAGTGGTTATAATTTTGAAGTTTTCTGTCTTGCTAGGTTATCCATTTCCTGTCCTTTTGTTAGAAGGAACAGCCTCTCATGGAAGCTTTTGTTTTTGTTGGTGCTTTTAGATATTTCCAGGTTACTGGCTTCCAAGACTTTTTATGAGTTAAAAAGGAAACCCAGGGAACTCCTTACCGTGTTGTTCCTCAGGTTCCGAGGTTCCCAGCCTGTCTGCCTTCTTCTCTCCACCTTTCAGAGTCTCTTAAGTTTCTTTTATAAATTATGTCTAGTGTTTTCAGTTATACTTAGCAGAAGGAAAAGGGAAAAGTCCATCTATTCCATTTCCTAGAAGTGAAAGTTCCAATTTCTCATGTGCATATTTGCCATTTGTATATCTTCTTTGGTTCAGTGTCTGATCAAATCTTTTGTCTATTTTTTAATTTGGTTGTTAGTTTTCCATTGTTTGCTTTTGGAGAGCTCTTTATATATTCTGAATAGAAGTCATTTGTTTTATATATGCTAGATAAGATATCTGGCTTATCTTTTCATTCCCTTAAGAAAGTCTTTTGAAGAGCAGAAATTTTGTATTTTGATAAGGTTCAATTTTCAATTAGTTTTTATGTATTATGATTTTGCTGTTGCATCTAATAAATTGTTGTCTAATTCAAGGTCAGGATGATTTTGTCCAGTTTTATTCTAGAAATTTGGTTTTAGATTTTATATTTAGGTCTGTTATCCAATTTGAGCTAATTTTTGGATATAGTGTGAGGTATAAATTGAGCTTCTTTTTTTATAATGCTATATAAATATTCTATTTATAGTCAGTTGACAATTCTTCCTCTATCGATTTGATTTATTATTTTTGTCAACAATCAATTGTCCAGAAATGTATAAGCATACTTCTGAGCTCTCAATTCTGTGCCATTCATCTTTTTTCTGTCTTTTGCCAAGATCACACTATTTTTATTACCATCATTATTTTAAAATAAATTTTGAAATCAGTTGTTAGCCATTCAACATTGTTCTTGTGTTTCAAAATTGTTTTTGCTATTCTTTGTCCTTTATATCAATATATGACTTTTAGAATTAGATTGTTTCCAAATTTAGTTCCAGCCTATTTTCACACACATTGACACAAACAGAAAGAGAAAGGCAGAGAGAGAGTGAGAGACAGACTTAACTATACCAACAATATAAAATTGTTTCTCTGTTTACTATTGCAATTTGCATCATAGTCTTCCCTTTTGGCTTTTTTTCCCTCATTATAGATGTAAGTTCTTTAGTAGCTCATACAGTAAGAGTCTATTTTTAATAACATTTTCTGGTTTTTGAATGTTAGAAAATATTTTAATTCATTCTCAAAATATAATTTAGCTTGGCATAGAATTTGATGTTGATGGCTAATTTTTTTAACATCTTTATTGGAGTATAATTGCTTTACATGATGTGTTAGTTTCTGCTGTATAACAAAGTGAATCAGCTATACATTTACATATATCCCCATATCTCCTCCCTCTTGCATGTCCCTCCCACCCTCCCTATCCCATCCCTCTAGATGGTCATAAAGCAACGAGTTGATCTACCTGTGCTATGCAGCTGCTTCCCACTAGCTATCTATTTTACATTTGGTAGTGTATATATGTCCATGCCACTCTCTCACTTCGTCCCAGCTGACCCTTCGCCCTCCCTGTGTCCTCAAATCCATTCTCTACGTCTGCATCTTTATTCCTGTCCTGCCCCGAGGTTCTTCAGAACCTTTTTTTTTTTTTTTTTAGATTCCATATATATGTGTCAGCATACAGTATTTGTTTTTCTCTTTCTGACTTACTTCATTACGTATGACAGATTCTAGGTCCATCCAACTCACTACAAATGACTCAATTTCATTTTTTATGGCTGAGTAATATTCCATTGTATAGATGTGCCACATATTCTTTATCCATTCATCTGTTGATGGACACTTAAGTTGCTTCCATGTCCTGGCTATTGTAAATAGCGCTGAAATGAACATTTTGGTACATGACTCTTTTGGAATTGTGGTTTCCTCATAGTATATGCCCAGTAATGGGATTGCTGGGTCATATGGTAGTTCTGTTTTTAGTTTTTGAAAGAACCTCCATACTGTTCTCCATAGTGGCTGTATCAATTTACATTCCCACCAACAGTGCAAGAGGGTTCCCAATTCTCCACACCCTCTCCAGGATTTATTGTTTATAGATTTTTTGATGATGGCCATTCTGACTGCTTTGAGGGGATACCTCATTGCAGTTTTGATTTGCATTTCTCTAATGATTAGTGATGTTGAGTATCCTTTCATGTGTTTGCTGTCAATCTTCTTTGGAGAAATGTCTATTTAGGTCTTCTGCCCATTTTTGGATTGGGTTGTTTGTTTATTCAATATTGAGCTGCATGAGCTGCTTGTATATTTTGGAGATTAATCCTTTGTCACTTGCTTCATTTGCAAATATTTTCTCCCATTCTGAGGGTTGTCTTTTCATCTTGTTTATGGTTTCCTTTGCTGTGCAAAAGCTTTTAAGTTTCATTAGGTCCCATTTGTTTATTTTTGTTTTTATTTCCATTTCTCTATGAGCTGTGTCAAAAAGGATCGTGCTGTGATATATGTCATAGCGTGTTCTGCCTATGTTTTCCTCTAAGAGTTTTATAGTGTCTGGCCTTACATTTAGGTCTTTAA
>NC_041214.2:71546911-71555255 GCF_002837175.3 Physeter macrocephalus | reverse complement strand
TCAAAGATAAGGTGACCATATGTGCATGGGTTTATCTCTGGGCTTTCTATCCTGTTCCATTGATCTATAGTTCTGTTTTTGTGCCAGTACCATACTTCTTGATTACTGTAGCTTTGTAGTATAGTCTTCAGTCAGGGAACCTGATTCATCCAGCTCCATTTTTCTGTCTCCTTAGTTAGATTTATTCCTAGGTATTTTATTCTTTTTGTTGCAATGGTAAATGGGAGTGTTTCCTTAATTTCTCATTCAGAGTTTTCATCATTAGTGTATAGGAATGGAAGAGACTTCTGTGCCTTAATTTTGTATCCTGCTACGTTACCAAATTCATTGATTAGCTCTAGCAGTTTTCTGGTAGCATCTTTAGGATTCTCTATGTATATTACCATATCATGTGCAAACAGTGACGGCTTGACTTCTTCTTTCCGATTTGGATTCCTTTTATTTCTTTTTCTTCGCTGATTAATATGGCTAAAACTTCCAAAATTGTGTTGAATAATAGTGGTGAGAATGGACAACTTTGTCTTGTTCCTGATCTTAGAGGAAATGGTTTCAGTTTTTCACCATTGAGAACGATTTTGGTTTTGGATTTGTCATATATGGCCTTTATTATGTTGAGGTAAGTTCCCTCTATGCCTACTTTCTGGAGGGTTTTTATCATAAATGGGTATTGAATTTTGGCAAAAGCTTTTCCTGCATTTATTGAGATGATCATATGGTTTTTCTCCTTCAATTTGTTAATATGATTTATCACATTAATTGGTCTGCTTATATTGAAGAATCTTTGCATTCCTTGATGGCTAATTTTAACTTTAATTAGCATTTTGAAAATATTTTCCACTCTCTTCCGGAGGCTTTCATTACAGATATGTAGTCTGTACTTAATCAGTACTTCATATGTCCTCAGGATCCAGAACCCACACAGCAATTTGAATAGGGAAAGTTTAATATAAAGAGTCATTAATTTTGACAAGGGATTGGAATATCAAGGGATTGAATACTGAGAAGAAAAGCAAAGAAAAAAAAAAAGAAAAGAAATCCTGAAATAGCAAATAAGAAGCAGTTTCTAGTGCTAGGTTGACATTCAGAACTTTGTTGAAATGTGCACACCCATGACTCACTGAGTGACAGAGAAGTTGCTTTAGTTTTTTTGGCCGTGCTATGCAGGTTGCAGGTTCTCAGTTCCCCTACCAAGGATTGAACCGGGACCACCACAGTGAAAGCCTGGAATCCTAACCCCTATCCCACCAGGGAACTCCTGACAGAGAAGTTTTAATGGTGCCACATTGGTGGAACTTTCTGGAAATCTGCTTTCTAGAGTGCTGGAGAAAGCTGTTCATAGGAATTATGTCATCAGTGGTACTCTGCTATGAAACCATCAATGTAGTAAAAATTTAACCTTACCAAAGGTCTGGTTTGCTCTTGGTTCTTGGGATATATTCGCTAAGACTTTGGAATGTGCTGCCTGACAAAAGTGTCTTTGTTTACCGTAATGGATAGTCTAACAATGTGAAGTATGGTGGGGCTTTGGGCCATGTGTTATCAGCTTCAAGCCTAGAAGTTCAATCACACAGATGATCAACTATGTCTATGTGACCCAATAAAATCTCTGGTCACCAAGGCTTGAGTAAACTTCCCTGGTTGGCGATACTCACAACATATTATCACACATCATTGCTGAGAAGAGGTAATAGTGACCATGACTTTACTAGGAGAGGACCCTGGAATATCTGTGTTTAGAACTCTCCTGGAATCTGCCCCATGCATCTCTTCCCTTGGCTGATCTAATCTGTATCCTTTCGTTGCAGTAAGCCATAGTTGTGAGTTTAACAGCTTTTAGTGAGTTCTGTGAGTACTTCTTGTGAATGATCATATCTGAAGGTGGTCTTGGAGATCCCCAGACTGACTTCCAGTTGGTATAAGAAGTGAGGGTGGTCTTGGGGGCCCCAAATTCTGCAGTTGCTATCAGAAGTGAGAATAGTCTTGTGAATTGTTCCCTAACTTTGCACCACCAAAGAGGCATGCCAAGGGAAGCTTCTGGCTGCTGGGTGCTGCTGACAACTGGACACTGCAGAAGCTGGGTGCTGGTGAAGCCATCTGTGATGTAGGAGTGCAACGCTGAAGAAGGTACCTGCACTGCACTGCAGAATCTGGGATCTGGGGAAGCTGCAGTTGTTGCAGGGGCCAGTTTCTGGGGAAGCCCTCTGCATTGCAGGACTTGGGCTGTACTACAGAAGCCTGACAAGATAGCACAGTGAACCAGGAAGCAAACCTCTATTTCCTGCCATACCTCTCCAGTGCCTTTACTGACAACTTTTAGTATCATGCCAGCTGGCAAAGAAAACTATTTAAAGAGTCATCTCTATTTTTACATATCAGGTGATGAAGAGTGAATTTGGAGCTGAGAGAACGTCAATATATATGTAACAAGATTTTAACTTCTCTTTAGATTATATGTCTTTTTTCTTTAAGATTTTTCTTAAAATTCTACAGTTTTACTGTAATATGTCTAGGCCCCTCTTTTTTCCTTCCTTCCTTCCTTCCTTTATTGTTCAGTCTTGCTTGGCACATGATAAGACAGTTCAATTTGAGGATACATATTTTGATTTATCTCAAGAAAATTAATATATATTATCTTTTTATTTCAATCCCATTCTTTCTATTCATATGTCTGGGGACTGCCTCTAGAAGGATCTGAAACTTCTCTTTCTATCTTCAGTGGCTCAAATTTTTCTTTATTTTTCTCTAGTATTTTATCTCTCTCTGTGATGCATTTTGAAAGATTTTTTTCAGTCTTTTGGTCCAAGTATAACTTTTCTTTTTATATGTGCCATTCTCCTATGTATAGTCTATTGAAGTCTTATTTTTATGACTATTTTTTTCCACTGGATTTCACATTATTCTTTTTAAAACCAATTATTTTTGTTTATACATCTAATTTTGTGTTCTTGGATGTATTAATTAATTAGGGATTTAAAATACATATAATAGCTCCATTCCATTGTTGTTAAGTTCTTCAAATTATTGCTGTGAGGTTTTGTGTTTTTGGTTTTTTTTTTTTTTTTTTTTTTTTTTCGTGGTAGTCGCGGAGCACAGGCTCCGGACGCGCAGGCCCAGCGGCCATGGCTCACGGGCCCAGCCGCTCCGCGGCACGCGGGATCCTCCCAGACCGGGGCGCGAACCCGGCTCCCCCGCATCGGCAGGCGGACGCGCAACCACTGCGCCACCAGGGAAGCCCTTTTTGGTTTTTTTTCTTCTGCATTCTGCATTCTTCTATGCTCTATAATTTTTGTTCTAGGGCTGAGTTTCAAAACATTTTTCCCAATAGTGAAGCTTCCTTTAGGATAATTACCTATTGGCGTCTATCTTGACCCACAAGATGCTATGCTCTTAATAAGCTCTTATGCTTAAAGTTTAAGCTGGAGCTCCCATTGAATGTGCAGAGTAGTGGTTGTTAAACTTTTTTTTCTCACTGGAAAATCAGTTTATTCAAATGCCTATAGGAAACCCCAGTAATCAAATATCTGAGCTTTCCTTTATAAAGAGAAAGGAACAAGACTAAGAGCTTTTTTTTTTAACCTCTTTGCTTTTCTATTTTACCTCTAGTAAGTTTTGAGGCACTTCTCCCCAAACATCAGTTCTAAGGAAGAAAACTTGTAAACTACTGTCTAAAGAATTTTGAGTATCTTGCAAAATATTTTACTAAATATATATACATATATATATATATATATATATATATACATGTTTAGTGTGTTGACATGACTGAAATATTCTGAGATCCTAGGATGACAGGCATCACACTAAAATACGTGCAGAGAATTGTTGTTAGGAAATCATATCAAGATAGACAATTTTTCAGATGTAAAGTGTGCTATTTAAAATGAAATGTTGGTAGAAAAGATGTATCCAGATATTGAGTTTACAGATGATATTAATGAAGTCTCACTTCTCAGGGCTATATATTAGAGAAAGAAAAACATGCAGAAAAAGTGTTTTAGTTGCCAAAATTATGACTCAAATATTCAGCAAAAGTTAAGCTTTCACCAAATCTACTACATTGATATGTTTTCTCATTGCTACTTTGTGTGAACATTACATAAATAACTCTGTGCTTTGTTTAGTTATAAAAACTGAAGATAGATGAGTACTGTTATATATCCTTTCAACAAGGTGAGGTGATAGGTGCTCCTTTTGTCTGATAATGAGGGAAGTGTAGCCTCAGTCTGAGGATATTCACACAATGAAGAGTGACACATTTGCTCATCAAGTATGAGATCTCTAACAGATTAGATTCAACTGGTAAATTTTTTTGAAAAAAAGCAGGATTTAGATCTCAGTTCTATAATTTTCTAGTTCAAGTGATCTTATCTTGCGACGACCGGTGTAATAGCCTCTTGACTATTCTCCCTTCTATGATATGAGTGCTTCCCTGATTGCATCAGCACTCTTCAAAAAAAAATCACTATACTGAATTTAGTGTTTATTATTACAACTTTATGGATTTGTGGATAATTTTACTATAGATATAAGGGCACACATACAATATATAGTTGACCCTGGAACAACGCAGGGGTTAGGGGTGCTGACTCCTGTACAGTTGAAAGTCCACATATAACTTTTGAGTCCCCCCAGACTTAACCATTAATAGCCTATGATTGACTGGAAACCATAATGATAACATAAACAGTCTATTAACACATATTTTGTATGTTATATGTATTATATACTGTATTCTTATAATAAAATAAGCTAGAGAAAAGAAAATGTTATTAAGAAAATCATAAAGAAAATACATTTACAATACTGTATGGTATTTTTATAATTATGGTATGGTATTTAATTTTATATTTATTGATATAAGTTTACATCATCTGTTTATAAGATGAATTGTCTGTCAATACTTACATCAATATCATCTTACATGGTACAAACATTATAGATGTTATATGCATTACTAACACTAGACATCAAAAATGAAAAGATAATGTGAAAAAGAAATTCATGTTTATTTACAGGTATAATGATTCATGCATTGACAGTGAAGAAACAGCAACGTGATTATTTTATGGTAGCCTAGCCTATACATTAATGAATGAGTTGTTATAAAGTTTTTATGGAATACAGTATTAGAAACATTGTTACATTAAAAAAAAAACCCACTTACCTATAATGATAGGCTGATACGTAGTCTCTCCATTGCAAGAGAGAGAGGCATGCTGTACAGTAATGTAATTCTTTGAAAGCAAAATTACAAAACAGTAAGAAAAATAACACATTAATTTATATTAAATATCACTCATCTTACACCTATGGAAGGATAGGCTCTCCACTTCAGTGCAAATCTTGCACAGTGTTCTACATGATGAATACTTAGGTGATCATGATGATGACGCAAAAATGCCTCATACTGCTCTTGCCATACAGGTATTAGATTTTCACATGAAGACACACATATACATGACAGATAATTTTATTAACTGTACGGCATGATAATTATTTATTATTCATAGAGTGGAAGTGGATCATCATAAAGGCCTTCAACCTCATCATCTTCATTTTGAGTAGGCTGAGGAGGAGGAGGGAGAGGAGGGGTTGGTCTTGCTGTCTCAGGGGTGGCAGAGTGGAAGAGGTGGAAGAGGTGGGAAGGAAGGCAGGAGAGGCAGGCACACTTGGTATAACTTTATGGAAATAGATTGTAGTTTCTGTCTGACTTTTTGCTTTTTCAGTTCTCTAAAAATGTCTCTAGATGGTACCAATTCTCCTTCCATTATTTGCTTTAGTTTCAGTGCCCATATCACAGAAGGGTCCATGTTATAAAAAAAAAGTCAAAAGCAGTCTTGAATAATTGGAACCCTTCTGCCTGATTGTCTAATGTCAGTTTGTTTTCTGGCACTGCTTCTTCTACATCTTCTTCCTCACTGTCTGGCACTGGTTCAGAAGCCCTCATCTCCATCAAGTCATCTTTATTAATTCCTCTAGAGTGATTTCTATTTGATCTTGAATTTCTCCAAGATGCATATCTTGAAACCCTTCCCTCCAACACACACTTTTGTTTTTAATACCATATCCACAGTCTCTTTCATGAGCTCCTTGATTGGCTCTGCCATAAATCCTGTGAAGTCATGCACAACATCTGGACACAGTTTTCTCCAGCAGGAATTTATTGTTTTAGGCTTGATGGCTTTCACAGCTTTTTCTATAAAAATGATGGCATCTTCAGTGATGGTGTAATCCTTTCAGAATTTCATATATTCTCTCTGTCAGTGTTCTCTTCCATAACATTGACAATCTTTTCCATAGAGTAGCATGTGTAATGAGCCTTAAAGGTCCTTATGACCCCCTGATCTAGAGGCTAAATTAGAGGTTATTTGGGGGGCAAGTAGACCACTTTGATGGCTTTTGAGTTGAACTCATGGGATTCTGGATAGCCAGGGGCATTGTCCAATATCAAAAGAACTTTAAAGGGCAATGCCTTACTGGCAAGATGCTTCCTGACTTCAGGGACAAAGCATTAATGGAACCATTCGAGGAAAAGGGTTCTCATTGTCCAGGCCTTCTTGTTGTACAACCAATAGACTCGCAGCTGTTGTTTAATTGTTTCCTTCAAGGCTCAGGCGTTAGTTAGCAGCTTTATAGATAAGGGTGGTCTGGATCATAAACCCAACTGTATGTTCACAAAACAGCCAAGTTAGCCTATCCCTTCCTGCCTTAACTCCTGGTGCGCACTTCTCTTCCTTACTAACAAATGTCCTTGTGGCAATTATTTTCCAGAATAGGGCATTTTCATCTGCATTAGAAATCTGTTCATGCAGATATCCTTTCCCTCAATGATTTTTTTATTAGTTATCTATTTTATACATATTATTGTATATATGTCAATCCCAATCTCCCAATTCATCCCACCACCACCTGCCCCCCCACCCAACCCCTGCTTTCCCCTCTTGTCCTCAATGATTTTTTAATGGCGTCTGGGAACTCTTCTGCTGCCTCTTAGTCGACAGAAGATGCTTCTATTATCTTGAATTTTTTAAGCCAAACCTCTTCTAAAATGATCAAACCATCCTTTGGTAGCATTAAATTCCCCAGCTTTATATCCTTCTCTTTCCTTTTGCTGTTTGTCATATAATGACTTCATTTTTTCTCAAATTATATTAGAGTCCATAGGTATGTCTTTCTTATAGCAATCCTGCCCCCACATAAATGTTGCACTTTCAATACAAGATAAAAATGTATTTCACAAAAAAATGCAAAGTTTTCACACCTGCTGGAGTAGCTATAGTGATGGCTTCATGAATTTCCTTTTCTTTTTTTACCGTGGTCCTCACACTGGATTTATTTATCTTGAAATGGTGGGCAAACGCAACTGCAGACCTCTATCTATATTACATATCAAGCAACTCAACTTTTTCTTTTAATGTCATGACTTTTCTCTGCTTTTTGGGAACACCAGCATCACTAGTGGCACTTCGTATGGGTTCCATGGTGTTATTCACGATTTATGGTATTGCACCGAACATAATGAAAAATATGCAAGAACCATGAGAGATCACTTTTTACTACCATATGCAATTTCCTGGATAGACAAACTGCTCACATGGAGATTGTTAGCATCACACCACGTTATAAGCAGTTACTCCCAAAACTTGAGCTCACCACAATAGCAACAGAAGGTGGCTACAAAATTATTACAGTGGTACAGTATGGACTACAGTTACTTTATGCAGCTATGCTTTAATACTGCATCTTTACACTTGTTTACACTTCTCTTGAGTGTTAATGGCATCACGTACAGTCTGTGTTTGTGTGCATGTTTTGATAAAGTTTAACTTTTTATAACAGATTTGTGTATATTTTATGGTAGCAAATGATAAAATAGACTAGTTTCTACATATATTTTATGCATTCATGACATACCTAACTTTTTCTTAATTTAAAAAAAATATTTCTAGGCTACACCAATTCATCTATGAGTTTTTTTTAAGTTGTTGCAAATGTCCAAAAATTTTTCCAATGAATTTATTGAAAAAAATTCACATATAAGTGGACCTATGCAGTTCAAGCCCATGTTGTTCAAGGGCCAATGGTATGGTTTTACTATACGTGTTTTGAAATTTTATATAAATGCAGTTTTGTTTTTGTTTAACATTATGCTTGTGAGATACACCTATGTTGATCTATAAAACACCTGTTTCAATTTTTATTTTCACTGTCATATAATTTTTTGTGTGAAGATACCATAATAGATTAATCCACTTCAATGATGTTTTTCTATTATCAACAATCTTTTTTTTTTTTTTTTTTTTTTTTTTTTGTGGTATGCGGGCCTCTCACTGTTGTGGCCTCT
>NC_041214.2:71512806-71546840 GCF_002837175.3 Physeter macrocephalus | reverse complement strand
GGGCCTCTCACTGTTGTGGCCTCTCCCGCTGCGGAGCACAGGCTCTGGATGAGCAGGCTCAGCAGCCATGGCTCACAGGCCCAGCCGCTCCGCGGCATGTGGGATCCTCCCAGACCGGGGCACGAACCCATGTCCCCTGCATCGGCAGGTGGACTCTCAACCACTGCGCCACCAGGGAAGCCTCTATTATCAACAATCTTGTGATAATTATTCTTATGCATATGACTTTATGCATTTGTAAAAGAATTTTTCTAGGTATACGTCTGTAAATAAAATTGCTAGAGTAGCATATTTGCATCTTTAATATTGCAAAACTGCTATCTGATGTGTTTTACCAATTTACCTCTCACAGCAATATCTGAGTTCCATTAATCTTCATCCTTACTAAAATACGGTATTGTCAGGTATTTTAATTTTTGCTAATCTGGTGGGAATAAAATGTTATCTTACTGTGGTCTAATTTGAACCTCCTTGATTATTAATAAATAACATATATTTGCCCTTTGTTGACCATTTTTTGTTTTCTATGAATATCTGTTCATATCTTTTCCTTTGAACTATTTTTCTTTTACTTGCTGATTTTAAGGAATAGGTTTAGTTTTCTTCTCTTAGTTTGTGAATTACCTTTTATGTATTTTATAATATTTTTGATGCAAAAACATTCTAATTTAAATGCTTGTTTATCCATTATTTCTTAATCCATTTCATTTTTAGTGCTGTGTCTCATTTGAAAACAAGACATATGTTTTCATTTGAAAGGTAGAACATTTCCATCTCTTCTTGTATGCTTTTAATCTGGCTGGCATTGATGTGTGTGTGTGAGAGAGAGATTTGGGAGAATCCAAATATATATATTTTTCCATTAGTTTTTGTAAATTATTAAATTATTTGTAAATGTGTCATCCTTGCCCAAAAGTTAGGAAAATTACCATTGTATCACTAGAATTTTAGTGTATATGCTGATGGAGCACACACAATTTTAAAATGAAATAAAACACAAATGTATTAAATGTGGGAGGAAATTTCTAAAATCATGTTGGTAAATGGATGAATATTTTAGTGAGGAAAATTCTACTTTCACTCAAAATATTTTCTCTAGTTGGAGTTAAAACTAACATGAAATGTAGAAATTTTGAAATTTAGACCATTTCTTCCCTACCCTTCTGATGTCCATTATAAATTTGCTTTAAATAGTCATGTGTATTTTAAAGAAATTAAGCTAAAGAAATAGCCTGTTATTTACTAAGATATTTACCATTTCTGGTGCTCTTCATTTATTCCTTAAGATCTGAGTTTCTCCTCAGCTTCATATCCTTTCAGCCTGAAGAACTTGCTTTTAAAATTTCTCCCAGTATAGGTTTACTGGAGATTAATTCTCTTAGTTTTCCTTTATATAAAATGTGTTTGTCTTTCATTCTTGGGAGATATTTTTGCTGGATATAGAATTCTGCATTTGTTGTTGTTGTTTTGTTTGTTTGTTTTGCTTTGAGATATTGTTCAATGTCTTTGTCCTCCAAAGTTTCTGATGAAAACTCTATGGTATTTTTAACCACAATTCCTTGTTTGTATGCATGTTTTCGGTTCTCAAGATTTATTTTCTTATCTTTCATTTGCCACCAGTTTGACTATGATGTACTTGGCAGGTGGGGAGTGGTGGGTTGTTTTTTTTTTGGTACTCATTCTGCGTGGAATTTGCTGAGCTTCTAGAATCTGCCATTCACCAAATGTTTGAACTTTTCAATTATTTTTTAGACTTTTTTCTGTCCACTTCAGTCTCCTTTTCTTTTGGGACTAAAACTTCACATATATTAGATATTTTGATCTACTACAGGTCTTCGTGTGTCTGTTTATTTTTATTTTTAACCTATTTTCTCTCTTTTCTTTAGATTGAATAACTTCTATTGCCTTATCTTCAAGTTCACTGAATTTTTTTTCTCTGTAATCTTCATTCTATTATTAAATTCAATTAGTGACATTTGAATTTCTAACTTATTTTTTGCTTTTAAGATTTCTATTTAGTTGTTTTTTATGTATTCTATTTCTCTGCTCATATTTCCTAACTTTGCATTTATTACAAGAGTATTTTCTTTTACCTCGTTGAATATATATTTATATCACCTGCTTTAAAGTCATTGTCTGATAATTCCAACTTTGAATCATCTCAGGATTGGGCCCTGTTGATTGTTTTTACCCATGAAAATGGCTCATATTTTCTTGGTTATCTGTACATAATGTAATTTGGATTGCATCTTAAATATTGTAAATGTAGGCTCTAGATTCTGCTATATCCTTTAAAGTATATTGGTGTTTTGTTGTTGCAGTTAATTAAGTTGGTCAGATTCAAACTGCAAACTCTGGCTCAACCATGGTGGATGACATCTCAAATCTAATTTTAATTCTTTTATATTTGGCTGGTCTGCTGGTAGCTTTCCCCATGCATTCACAGTTCAGGATCTTCCAGAGATGTGGGCAGAGTTTATTCACACACTTTGAAGATTCCCTTGTCCAGCTCTCTCTTTTCCATGATTCCCTCCCATTCTCCATCATCTCTGGTTTCTGGCTTTATTCCCTGATTTCTCAGGACATAAAGACAGTGGACTTTCTATCAGAATATTAGAATTTTAGCCACTCCTCATTGAGCCAAATCCATAGGGACAGAAAACATACACAGTATTATTTCCATTTTTCTAGTGACAACTTTTTTTTCAGAATCTGCCTGCCTTATTTCTTCTCCAGGGCCCTCAAGATATTGCTTTTAGTATTTTGTCCAGAGTTTATAGTTGTTATTAGCAGAGGGACATCAACATTTTTTTCTATTTAATAATGAAGCATTGGTAGGGTATGACTTTTTTTAAATGAACAAATAAACATGATTAATTCTTATAACTTATTCTCTCTAGATAAGAATATAGTCATCTTAGGAAGCTATTTATTTAATCTGGCAAATGCTACATTTTTCAACACATGTCTAGAACTTCTTTTGAAATTGCCTTAAGAGCCTGTAATATATTTTTTAATTTACTAAGAACTGATACTTATCTAAATAGTGAGTGACATCTATGTCAAGAGGAAATTTGATATTTTTTATACAGGCAAAATAAATTTGGGGAGATTAAGTCAAATAAATAAGATGGCTGCTATGAACTATGAACTGTGGTCCCCTAAAATTCATTTTATAGTCCTAACCCCCCAGTGTAACTATATTTGGTGGTAGGACCTTTAAGGAGGTAATTAATATTAAATGATGTTATAAGAGTGGAGTCCTAATCTGAGTAGAAGAAGAGACATCAGAGTTCACTCTCTCTCTGTGCACACACAGAGGAAAGGCCATGTGAGAACACAGTAAGAAGGTGACCATCTGCAAAGCAGGAAGAGAGGCCTCACTAGAAACCAACCCTGATGGAACCTTGATCTTAGACTGCCAGCCTCTAGAACTGTGAGAAAATAACTTCTGTTGTTTAAGCTACCCAGTCTGTGCTATTTTGTTATGGCAGCATGAGCACACTAGTACAATAACATAACTTGCTTATACCATGTTTCGAGGGTAAAAATGCTGTAAATACATAAAACAATGAAAAAAAGGAATTTGGGGAAGGAGAGAAATAAGTTCAAAAGCATTTTGTACAATGGCAACATGCTTAGAGTCAGTAGTATGTCCCAGTGTAGTTCCATTTAAGAGGAGCAATCTCCATGATGACCATCTGGGCTCTGGGGAGGAAATAGTTTCATGATTTTAGAGCTATATCTTGTTCATTATTTACCCTTTTGATAACACAATGTTAGACTACTCCAAAATTACACACCTCAAATTTGTTTTAGACTATAGAATGCTCAAAAAAAGCATTTTGCAGGCTTTCAGTATGTATGTGTTTCTATTTTAAGCAGATATTTATTACCATGTTTAGGAACCCTTTGACCTTAGAGTGAGAAGATATTATTTATTTGGTTTAAATCTGCAGGACTGTCATGAATCCACAAGAGAAGTTACTTACAGAGCTTAGGAGAGATAAAAAAATAATCACTCATTACTCTGCCATCTAGCAGCTGTGACCCGGTGGTGAGGGTTTGTATGTGTGCATGTGTGTTTAAATTTGCTAAAGGAATGGAACAGTAAATCACCAACAATAACAGGCAGATCAATACTCTCTCTCACCTCTTTTGTGAGATCTGGAGCATGGCCTGAATCTGTCAGACAGAATTAAAGGGCTCAGGATGTCAGGGAGAATGCCAACAAATAGACCTGCCATGCTGTCCATTAACAAAAGCCCCCAATCACCACCATTGCCATTGTTACCACTTTAAAAGGGTGACATTTTGGGACCAGCCACTTTTAAATGAAAGGTGGTCTGGATATTCACAGCAGAGATTACTTGCATTTCTAACAAATAAAGTATACGCTAATTCCGTGATAACACTGAATAAACTCCGCAGAAAAGAGGAATTATTGTGTTTTACCATGATGGGGGAAATGCCATTTGATCAAAAAACATAGGGGAGGGTACTGTGAGACGCACGAGCACAGATCATGGCTGGCTTGAAAGTTTCCATCACGTACACAATCCTTCCTTTGGCAAAGGCTAATGCCTAAGGCTTTCTGGGTTCTTTTGTCTTTGTACAACAACTACAGCACATCATGCATCTGGCAAATTGTGCAGTGGGACACCACAGGGAGGGTTTCCATCCCAGCACCAGCTGGTGATGATTTTATGGCTACCAGCATGAGGACTGATAGCTTCCATAAATTCACATCCAGCTAGTGTACCCACAGATGCCATTCTTATTCTTATCTTGAAAATTTACTAAATTTTAGCCTGAGAAATATCCTGCAGCAGTGAATTCTGAAAGCTGATTATGCACCACATAAAAAGTCTTTTTATCCATTTTCAATCTGCTGCCTTTTGAATTCCATCCAGTTTCTGCTTTTTCTCAAATTAAGGTGAATGGTGGTATGGTATATAATTAGGCCGTGTTGTACTATTTATTACTACATTCACCTTAATCTTATTATCTCTGCAGACATGCTAGGTCAATTCCAGCAGCATTTGAACAGAAGATGTGGTTAATTTTAAATGAACTGAATAGAACTAATAATATGTTTGATTGAGATAAACTCCAAATTGAAAGAAATTGTCATAGGGACTTTATTCTGTTGTTAACATTGGCAGGAGGGAAGTAGGTATTTTACAGGTGCAATACTGGGGCCAGGGTGTCTCTCTGTATTTGTGAAAAGCTGTGAAGACATGGGAAAATATCTATAGATACTTTATTCACTTTGCATTAGTTGTAGGTGAATAATAGATTGTAAATTTTCAGTTGTGTGATTGTGAGCCTTTCAAAGGATGAATTTGTAGCAGACATTTGTGATAGATCAAGAGTTTGTAGTCAGCAAGTTCTAATACTTGGCACTTCTAAAATAGAATGTTAGCAAGGAAATAATTGGAAGTATTTTAGAGAACTGCAGTCTGAAAAATATAGTAAATGTCTATAATTCCCATAATGGAAATAGAATATAGATTGTTCTGCTGAAAAGTAAAAGGAATGTTTTATAGATAATAAGCATTGTATTTACTACAGATATTAAGTACATATAATCTAGGATTTAACATATCCTTCTTTCATTTATAATAACATTTTAGATCATAAGCTTGTGAATAAACTACGTTACAGATCTGTAGAGTCCCAGAGCTCTGATTTCTGCACTGGTTTGCTCCTTTATCCAACAATTTAAGCTCATTCTCTCTCTTTCTCTTCCTCTCCCCTCCCCCCTTTCTTCTCTGGTGTAGGCTACGCAAGAGATTACTGAAATACACACCACCTCTTTATCCTTTCTTGTTGGGTTTGCTAATCTACCTGCTTTTCCATATGGACTCTGAACTGGCCACATCCTCAGACTGGTTTCTATTCTAACCCAAAGCACATATGAAGTCTTTGTTGAGGAAACTCACCCTCAACATCTCCTTGCCTCTCCTTGCCCCCTCCTTGTGATTTTTATTCTTTTCTTGTTTCTGGCTTTCCCCTTGAATATATGACCACCTATCCTGTTTTATCCATCTGATTTACCGTTGCTTATATATTTTTGGTCCATGACTGACAGTTTTCTGCTTTCTCTAAATCATGAGTGTCTTGACTCTTACATTACTAGCAGTATATGCCTGCATTTTTGATTCCCTGTCTAGTTGCTGACACACTGTTGCATCTGACTCCAACTTCCCACTCACACCCCATTACTTCAGTTGCAGCTCACAGATGGACACACTGTTGGTTTTTCTAGGAATCAAGTTTATTATTTTTATACCTTTCTTCTTTTTTTTAGTTATAAAATAATACATGGTTCTTGTGAAATATTTGCAAATTACCCATAAAGTAGAAAGAATCAGAACTAGACAAAGCCAAACAATAAATCCACAACCCAGAGACAAGCAGTATGGACATTTTGGCATTTTCTTTCCAGCTTTTTTTTTAACATAATTCAGACAATGTTAATGGGAATATTTTTAACAATTCAACTTTATGTCATAAACATTTTCATATATCATGAAAAAACCTTGACACACATGATTTTTTAGTGGTAGATTGTTTCACTTTGTAAATCTCCCATAGTCATTGTAAATCTCCCAGAATCATGCCTGTACTTCTGCCATTAATATTATGCCTAAAAATATTGTATAAATAAAGCTCTGATGAATATCCTGAATGTAAATACTTGGCTGCATTTCATATAATTTTCTTGGACTAAATTAATCAAATTGAAATTATTGTGTTAAAGCACATAAGTATTTTAGAGGCTTTTGAAATACATAGCTATATTATAAAAATGGAGCAGACTAGCATTAGAGAACTACTCCTATTAGATAGATGAAAGTGCTCGTATAGTTTGGGAAGCAGAGTAGGTGCAGAAACATGGGCTCTTTTATCTGTACTACATATGGGAGAAACATAGTTTGTGCAAGTTCAGATTCAGGTATGACTGTATCATAATATATGCATATTACCCTATGATAATATGTGCCACAATATTATGCATCATTCTGTATTTTATTTTATGACTCATGGTGAAATTTCCTCTCATATCTCATCTTTGTCTGTAATGTTTGATTGCCGCATACAATCTTGAGTGTCCAATATTTTCTCCATTATCACCTCTATGACTCTGTTAAATTATTGTATTTTCTTTTATTCTCACTCCCATGTCTGTTTCTGGACCATCTTGTGCACATGTCAGCTCTCTTTGGGTCTCAGTTTTTTTCTGATAAGAAGCTAGTATTTGATTGAACTTTTGTTTTTCTGTATTCAATGTGTCATTTCTCTCCGGCTGCTTTCAAGGTTTTGTTTTTTCTTTATCTTTGGTCATTAGCAGTATGACTGATGTACTTGGAGGCATTTGTTGGTACTTACTCTGCTTAAATCTTTATAAATATGTCTTTTACCAAATTTGGGAGATCTTTGGCTCTTATATCTTCCAATATTTTACCTGAAAGTCCCTCTAGGACTCCAATAATATGTATTTCATACATTTTGGTATTCTCGCATAGACTCCTGAGAAACTATTAACTTACTAATCTTTTTTTCTCTTGCACTTCTTCATATCAGATCATTTCTATTAGCGTATCTTTGAATTCAATGATTCTTTCTTTAGAAATTTTTATTCTGCTATTAAGCACATTCATTGAATGTTTTATATTAGATATTGTGTTTCTGTTTTTATTTCAGAAATTCCATTTGGTTCTTTTTTTAACATCTTTATTAGAATATAATTGCTTTACAATGGTGTGTTAGTTTCTGCTTTATAACAAAGTGAATCAACTATACGTATACATATATCCCCATATACCCTCCCTCTTGTGTCTCCTTCCCACCCTCCCTATCTACCCCTCTAGGTGGACACAAAGCACCGAGCTGATCTCCCAGTATTATGTGGCTGCTTCCCACTAGCTATCTGTTTTATATTTGGTACTGTATATATGTCCATGCCACTTTCTCACTTCGTTCCAGGTTACCCTTCCCCCTCCCCGTGTCCTCAAGTCCATTCTCTACGTCTGCGTCTTTATTGCTATCCTGCCCGTAGATTCTTCAGAACCATTTTTTTTCCTTAGATTCCATATATATATGTTAGCATACAATATTTGCTTTTCTCTTTCTGACTTTCCCTCCCACCCTCCCATCCCACCCCTCTAGGTGGTCACAAACCACCTAGCTGATCTCCCTGTGCCATGCGGCTGCTTCCCACTAGCTATCCACCCTATGTTTGGTAGTGTATATATGTCCATGACACTCTCTCACTTCGTCACAGCTTACCCTTCCCCCTCCCCATATCCTCAAGGCCATGCTCTAGTAGGTTTGTGTTTTATTCCCATCCTACCCCTAGACTCTTCATGACTTCTTTTTTTTTTCTTAGATTCCATATATATGTGTTAGCATACGGTATGTGTTTTTCTCCTGACTTACTTCACTCTGACAGACTCAAGGTCCATCCAACTCACTACAAATAACTCAATTTCATTTCTTTTTATGGCTGAGTAATATTCCATTGTATATATGTGCCACGTCTTCTTTATCCAGTCATCTGTCGGACACTTAGGTTGCTTCCAATCCTGGCTACTGTAAATAGAGCTGCAATGAACTTTGTGGTACATGACTCTTTTTGGATTATGGTTTTCTCAGGGTATATGCCCAGTAGTGGGATTTCTGGGTCATATGGTAGATCTATTTTTAGTTTTTTAAGGAACCTCCATACTGTTGTCCATAGTGGCTGTGTCAATTTACATTCCCACCAAGAGTGCAAGAGGGTTCCCTTCTCTCCACACCCTCTCCAGCATTTATAGTTTGTAGACTTCTTGATGATGGCTGTTCTGACTGGTGTGAGGTAACAGCTCACTGTAATTTTGATTTGTATTTTCTTTTATTTCTCTAATGATTAGTGATGTTGAGCATCTTTTCATATGTGTGCTGGCAATCTGTATATCTTCTTTGGAGAAATGTCTATTTAGGTCTTCAGCCCATTTTTGGATTGGGTTGTTTGTTTTTTTGATATTGACCTGCATGAGCTGCTTGTATATTTTGGAGATTAATCCTTCATCAGTTGCTTCATTTGCAAATATTTTCTCCCATTCTGAGGGTTGTCTTTTCGTCTTGTTTATGGTTTCCTTTGCTGTGCAAAAGCTTTTAAGTTTCATCAGGTCCCACTTGTTTATTTTTGTTTTTATTTCCATATCTCTAGGAGTTGGGTAAGAAAGGATCTTGCTGTGATTTATGTCATAGAGTGTTCTGCCTATGTTTTCCTCTAAGAGTTGGATAGTGTCTGGCCTTACATTTAGTTCTTTAATCCATTTTCAGTTAGTGGTAGTTTGATAGGGATTGCATTGAATCTGTAGATTGCTTTGGGTAGTAGAGTCATTTTCACAATGTTGATACTTCCAATCTAAGAACATGGTATATCTCTCCATCTGTTTGTATCATCTTTAATTTCTTTCATCAGTGTCTTATGGTTTTCTGCATACAGGTCTTTTGTCTCCTTATGTATGTTTATTTCTAGGTATTTTATTTGTTCTGTTGCAGTGGTAAATGGGATAGTTTCCTTAATTTCTCTTTCAGATATTTCAACATTAGTGTATAGAAATGCAAGAATTTTCTGTGCCTTAATTTTGTATCCTGCTACGTTACCAAATTCATTGATTAGCTCTAGTAGTTTCTTGGTGGCATCTTTAGGGTGCTCTATGTATAGCATCATGCCATCTGCAAACAGTGACAGCTTTTCTTCTTTTCTGATTTGGATTCATTTTATTTCTTTTTCTTCTCTGATTGCTGTGGCTAAAACTTCCAAAACTATGTTGAATAATAGTGGTGAGAGTGAACAAGTTTGTCTTGCTCCTGATCTTAGAGGAAATGGTTTCCGTTTTTCACCGTTGAGAATGACGTTGTCTGTGGGTTTGTTATATATGGCCTTTATTATGTTGAGGTAAGTTCCCTCTATGCTTACTTTCTGGAGGGTTTTTATCATAAATGGGTTTTGAATTTTGTCAAAAGCTTTTTCTGCATCTATTGAGATGATCATATCTTTTTTCTCTTTCAGTTTGTTAATATGGTTTATCACATTGATTGATTTGTATATATTGAAGAATCCTTGCATTCCTGGGATAAGCCCCACTTGATCATGGTGTTTGATCCTTTTAATGTGCTGTTGGATTCTGTTTGCTAGTACTTTGTTGAGGATTTTTGTATCTATGTTCACAGTGGTATTGGCCTGTAGAGTTGTTTTTTGTGACAGCTCTGTCGGGTTTTGGTATTGGGGTGACGGTGGCCTCATAGAATGAGTTTGGGAGTGTTCCTCCCTCTGCTATATTTTGGAAGAGTTCAAGAAGGATGGGTGTTAGCTTTTTAATCACAGTCTCAATTTCAGTGCTTGTGATTGTTCTGTTTATATTTTCTATTTCTCCCTGGTTCAGTCTCAGAAGGTTGTGCTTTTCTAAGAATTTGCCCATTTCTTCCAGGTTGTCCATTTTATTGGCATATAGTTCCTTATAGTAATCTCTCATGATTCTTCATATTTCTACAGTGTCACTTCTACAGTGTTACTTCTCCTTTTTTATCTCTAATTCTATTGATTGGAGTCTTCTCCCCTTTTTTCTTGATGAGTCTGGCTACTGGTTTATCAATTTTGTTTATCTTCTCAAAGAACCAGCTTTTAGTTTTATTGATCTTTGCTATCATTTCCTTCATTTCCTTTTCATTTATTTCTGATCTGATCTTTATGATTTCTTTCCTTCTGCTAACTTTGGATTTTTATTTTCATTTTGGATGATCTGTCCATTGGTGAAAGTGGGGTGTTAAAGTCCCCTACTCTGATTGTGTTACTGTCACTTTCCCCTTTTATGGCTGTTAGCATTTGCCTTATTTATTGAGTTGCTCCTATGTTGGGTGCATAAATATTTACAATTGTTATATCTTCTTCTTGGATTAATCCCTTGATCATTTTGTAGTGTTCTACGTTGTCTCTTGTAATTGTCTTTACTTTAAAGCCTATTTTTTCTGTAATTGCTTTAGGTGTAAGGTTAGGTTGTTTATTTGAGGTGTTTCTTGTTTTTGAGGTAGGATTGTATTGCTATAACCTTCCCTCTAAGAACTGCTTTTGCTGCATACCTTAGGTTTTGGGTTGTCATGTTTGCATTGTCATTTGTTTCTAGGTATTTTTTGATTTCCTCTTTGATTTCTTCAGTGATCTCTTGGTTATTGAGTAGTGTATTGTTTAGCCTCCATGTGTTTGTATTTTTTACAGTTTTTTTTCCCTGTAATTGATATCTAGTCTTATAGCATTGTGGTCAGAAAGGATATTTGATATGATTTCAATTTTCCTAAATTTACCAGGGCTTGATTTGTGACGCAAGATATGATGTATCATGGAAAATGTTCCATGAGCACTTGAGAAGAAAGTGTATTCTGTTGTTTTTGGATGGAATGTCCTATGAATATCAATTAAGTCCATCCTGTTTAATGTGTCCCTTAAATCTTGTGTTTCCTTATTTATTTTCATTTTGGATGATCTTTCCCTTGGGGAAAGTGGGGTGCTGAAGTCCCCTACTATTATTGTGTTACTGTCAATTTCCCCTTTTATGGCTGTTAGCATTTGCCTTATTTATTGAGTTGCTCCTATGTTGGGTGCATAAATATTTACAATTGTTATATCTTCTTCTTGGATTAATCCCTTGATCATTTTGTAGTGTTCTACGTTGTCTCTTGTAATTGTCTTTACTTTAAAGCCTATTTTTTCTGATATGAGAACTGCTTCCTAGCTTTCTTTTGATTTCCATTTGCATAGAATATATTTTTCCATCCCCTCATTTTCAATCTGTATGTGTCCCTAGGTCTGAAGTGGGTCTCTTGTCAACAGCATATATACAGATCTTGTTTTTGTATCCATTCAGCCAGTCTATGTCTTTTGGTTGGAGCGTTTATTCCATTTACATTTAAGGTAGTTATCGGTATGTGTGTTCCTATTACCATTTTGTTAATTGTTTTGGGTTTGTTAGTGTAGGTCTTTTCCTTCTCTTGTGTTTCCTGCCTAGAGAAGTTCCTTTAGTATTTGTTGTAAAGCTGGTTTGGTGGTGCTGAATCCTCTTAGGTTTTGCTTGTCTGTAAAGTTTTTAATATCTCCAGTGAATCTGAATGAGATCCTTGGTGGGTAGAGTAATCTTGGTTGTAGGTTTTCTCCTTTCATCACTTTAAATATGTCCTGCCACTCCCTTCTGGCTTCTTGCAGAAGTTCTTCTGAAAGATCAGCTGTTAACCTTATGGGGATTCCCTTGTATGTTATTTGTTATTTTTCCCTTGCTGCTTTTAATAAATTTTTCTTTGTATTTAATTTTTGATAGTTTGATTATTATGTATCTTGGCATGTTTCTCCTTAGATTTATCCTGTATGGGACTCTCTGTGCTTCCTGGACTTGACTGACTCTTTCCTTCGCCATATTAGGGAAGTTTTCAACTATAATCTCTTCAAATATTTTCTCAGTCCCTTTTTTATTCTCTTCTTTTCTGGGATCCCTGTAATTCCAATGTTGGTGCATTTAATGTTGTCCCAGATGTCTGTTAGACCGTCCTCAATTCCTTTCATTATTTTTTCTTTATTCTGCTCTGCGGTAGTATTTCCACTATTTTATCTTCCAGGTCACTTATCCGTTCTTCTGCCTCAGTTATTCTGCTATTGATTCCTTCTAGAGAATTTTTAATTTCAGTTATTTTGTTGTTCATCATTGTTTGTTTGCTCTTTAGTACTTCTAGATCCTTATTGCATGCTTCCTGTATTTTCTCTATTCTATTTCCAAGATTTTGGATCATCTTTACTTTCACTACTCTGAATTTTTCAGGTAGTTTGCCTGTTTCCTCTTCATTTGTTTGGTCTTGTGGGTTTTAATCTTGCTCCTTTGCCTGTAGGATATTTCTCTGTCTTCTCATTATGTCTAATTTACAGTATTTGAGGTCTCCTTTCCCTAGGCTGCAGGGTCATAGCCGTCCCTCTTGCTTCTGTTCTCAGCCCCTGGTGGTGGGGCTGGTCCAGTGTCTTGTGTAGGCTTCCTGATGGGAGGGAATGGTATCTGCGTTCTGGTGGGTGGAGCTGAGTCTTTTCCCTCTGAAGAGCAGGGCCTTGTCAAGTGGTGTGTTTTGGGGTGTCTGTGAGCTTAGTATGACTTTAGGTAGTCTGTGTGCTGATGGGTGGGTTTGTGTTCCTCTCTTGTTTGTTTGGTGTGAGGGGTCCAACACTGGGAGCTGCTGGCAGTTGGGTGGAGCTGGGTCATGGATTCAGATAGAGGCCTCCCTGAGAGCTCTTGGTGATTAATCTTCCTTGGGGCTGGGAATTCTCTAGTGGTCCAGCATCCTGGACTTGGTGCTCCCACTCCAGAGCCTCAGGCCCGACTTCTGGCCGAGGGACCAAGACTCTGCAAGTCGCTCATCTCAGTTATGCCAGGATCTTTATAGTCCTTTCCAGTGTCCAAGGTCTTCTGCTAGCTTCCGGCTGGTGTTCTGTGAGAATTGTTGCATCTATAGATGTATTCCTGATGCATCCATGGAGAGAGATGAACTCCACGTCCACCTACTCTTCTGCCATCTTGAATCTCCCTGGATGGCACAGGTGTACTCACTGTCATCCAGCAGATGCACACGGTGCAGCAGTACTCATGCTCCAGGCCCCTGCTGCTGCCACTTATCAACCTGCTCAGCATTTTCCCACCCACCCCCTGCCCCCGGGAGAGAATCGGCAGTGCTGCAGACCCCGGACCAGGCACCCCTCAGCCAGGCAGCTCCACACCAGCTCCAAGCACCTGCACCTGCACCATCACCCCAGCGAGGATGCCACCACTGCCTCCTGCTGGTCCCTCTCCTCCTCCTTCTCCACCACCACCTTCCCCCAGCCCAGAGCAAGCACCTGGCTCTCTCTCCTCCATGCCCCACTGCCCCTTAATCTGCATTTTTGGATTTATGGTTGATATCCTTTCAAGATGAAATATCCCCACTGATGGCAGATTAACTGAGGCAAGGCTGTCTTTTAAACAAAGCAAAATCCCAAATGCTCCCACAGGGAACTTGGGAGTAGCAGTAACTCTTCTTCCCCTTTACTTTTCCTGAGGTCAGTGTCAACTCCTCTGGTAACAATTTGCCACAGCAAAGCTGCACCCAAAGTTTGAGGCTGTGTAGAAGGGGGAAAGGTGACAAGGCTGAAGGTAGAAGCCTAGGATTTTGTAAAATGCCCCTTCCTGCACTGATTTAAAATCCAGTGTATAAGACTCACAGACACAGAGAACAGACTTGTGCGTGCCAAGGGGGGAGGGGGTGCAGGGGAGGGATGGATTGGGAGTTTGGGGTTAGCAGATGCAAACTAGTATATACAGAATGGATACGCAACAAAGTCCTACTGTATAGCACAGGGAACTATATTCAGTATCCTGTAAAAAACCATAATGAAAAGAATATGAAAAATAATATATATATGTATAACTGAATCACTTTGCTGTACACCAGAAACTACCACAACATTGGAAATCAGCTATTTTTCAATTTTAAAAAACCCTTAAAAAAGTCCAATATTTAGCTCCACTCAAGCCATTTTGCGAGTGTTCTCTGGATAGACAATCATGGAGGGTAGTTCTCAGGACAGCGGGGCTCTAGAGGAACTGAGATTGTCCCCTGCATTCCACTGAAAGTCTAATGGGCCCCAGTACCTTTGAAATAGGCCAGGGAACCCAGAAGCCCTTGAGAGGCACTCAGGGGACACTCAAGGTCCCCAGCAAGATTCTGGTGGCAAGAACTTCAAATAAATGCCTCAGGGATTCTCACTGGTTAAGGTAAGGCCAGGTGTGGGGATCAATGCTTTGTTCAACAGGGAGTCAGGAGAACTTGGAAATGCATTGTCTTTGGACGGTGTCTCCACATCAGAGAGCAGGCCGTGCTCTCCACTCTGTCTCCCACATTTTCCTCATGCTGTCCTCTGTTGTCCTTGTGTCCATGCAGCTGCCTGAGCTGTCCAAAACTTCCCTGTTTTTAGAGCACTTCCCTGCTCTGTTCTCCAACGGTAGGTCCAAGGGCAAGTAGGAGAGAGAGATGGGAAAAGATGGGAAACGCCTTCTACACCCAGTGTCCTGACAAATGTGACTGTTCCTGGCTGAGCTGTTTGTCACACTGCTGTGCAGCACCCCCTGCCCCGTTCCACATCCATCTCAGCTGTGCTGGTTGCTGGCAGAAATGCCAAAGTGTCAAGAGGCATTGATACTCAGCCCCATTCACCACAATGGAGAGAAAGGAGAAATTAGCTAAATGAAAAAGTAGTACTTTTGAAATCAACACGGACTATTGAATCATTTTCAATAATGCCATTTATGACTTCAGAATCCTTCTCAAGACAGCATTTGAGGGAGTCCCCAGCAATGATTTAGAAAGAGCATACAAGAAGACAATATTACTCAAGCCTTAAAATGAATGAAATAATGCCATTTGCAGCAACATGGATGGACCTAGAGATTATCATGCTAAGTGAAGTAAGTCAGACAGAGAAAACAAATACCATATGATACCACTTATATGTGGAATCTAAAATAAAGGATACAAATGAACTTATTTATAAAACAGAAGTAAACCCACAGACATAGAACACAAACTTACAGTTATCAAAGAGGAAAGGGTGGGAGAAGGATAAATTAGGACTGTGGGATTAACATATACACACTACTATATATAAAATAGATAATCAATAAGGATTTACTGTATAACACAGGGAACTATACTCAGTATCTTGTAATAACCTATAAGGGAAAAGAATATGAAATATATATATATGTATGTGTGTGCGTGTGTGTGTCTGTACACCTGAAACTAACACAACATTGTAAATCAACTATACTTCAATTTTAAAGAAGACAAAATTGTTAAAAAAAAGAGAGAGAAGACAATGTACTTGAGAAAGGTGTCAAAACAGAGAGCAGCAAAAAGTCAACAGACTGTATTCTACCCTATATACCAGCTTAATCCATTAATTCAACTGTCATCCCATCTCCATGAAGGACACTCCATGCCTCAGACTCTCCATTCTACTGTAGATTTAATTCAGTAGGGATTTCAACATGCATTCAAGATTTCTCCAACATTGTAAAACCATGAGCTAAGCACAGGGCTTTAAAAGTTATACACGTAAATGGGATCCTGTTCCTTTTCAGTCTATAGTCATTAAATGTACATTTTTGACTGTAACTGATGCAAAGTGTCCCATGACACAGGGATGCACCATGGTGGTCAAATCTTCAAGGTAAATCAACTAGCCCTGATCCTACAGATGAGACTTCAAGAAAGTCAGTATCGCTGCCATGGTCTCTCTTTCCCTGAATATATTACAAGATCTACAGGGTCTTTCACTGTCCCAAAAGGAGGTCACTCTACACTGAAGAGTCTAAATCCTCGGTGTCTGATGTACCTCACCTGACAACACCAGCAGGCCCTGGTTGGATGGTGACCCTCCATGGGACAATGGCCCCACTGAGCCACAGGTCGCTGGTACTTATAAGTGGGGGCCTCTCTTTGTCCCCCAAATGGCAGTTCTTAGTGCCCAGTGCTTTCATGCTCATACATGTTCATTCTTCCCCAAAAGATAAGGTATCCAGAAGTGATGGGCCCATCTGTCCCTCGGGGTCCCCCAAACCATGTCCACTTTCCTTCTCTGGGGTCCACCATGGCCTTTCCTTTGCAACCTTCAAAACACAGAAGTTCCTGTCCCACCTCTTTTCTCAGACAAAAGAGTTTGATTTCTATGGATGGAGCACAGAAGGTTGAAACTCTAAGATCTGTTCGTAGACCATCTTAGAAAGACTGTCCATTTCTATGGAAAAACACTTTGTTTTGTACCATTAACCACAAGAGCTGTATTGTCCCCTATCTGATTCATGAAGCTTGATGGACTCCTAAGAATGGTCAGGACCTTAAAACACAAGAAGCAGGTTTGTGTCAGTGGGAGGAGGCGAGCCCTTTTCATTGATTCATCCTCCCCAAGCAGGCCCTCCCTTTGGAGGGCAGAGAAAAACATCCACACTATTAATTGCTATGAAGAAACAGGACGTAAGGTCTCACACAAAGGAAGGCTCTTCTAATCTGGAGGGTCACAAAAGGCTTCCTTAGGGAAGTGACTCTGGAATTGAGATTTTACAGGAGAGCAGGTGTAACTAATTGGAAAGTGAGCAGAAGTTTTATCCAAGTAGAGAGGGAAAGCATTTTCTAAGGTCAGAGACAGGAAGGTGGGTGGTATATACAAGGACCTGCCAGAAGGTCAGCTGATGGCAGTTCAGAAGCCAGCATAACAGCAGGCAAGATCCAGTGGGAAGGGCAGGAAGGGATGCAATCATTAAGACTTTAGACCATGTCAAGGTATTAGAACTTGATCCTATGGACAAAACAGAATGGAAAGGGGGTGAAGAGAGAACTGATGTATAGATTAGGCAGTAGGGTCATATCGTGCTTGAGATGCATCCCTCAGGGGGCTGTAAGTATGGAATAGAGTATGCACTGTGTGCAAGAAAGGATGCTCAAGGGCCATACTTCGGGCACTTAAGGGTTTGTGGAGGGCTCTACCTAGAATGGTGAGGGAGGGAGAACAGCAAACAGATAGTCCACAGGTAAAATTGATAGTAGGTGCTGTGCAGGGTTGAGGGGCTTCCACTCTCCTCTGCTTGCCTAGGGACCTCAAATAGCACAGAGCAGAGATGGCCCTGCACTGTGGGTTGACCATCACCTGCCTGACCAGTGGCCCCTCCCACTCCTGTGTGAAGACACCGACAGCAAATGCAAGTTCTTAAGCTCATTCATCCAATCCATGTGTGTGGTTACTATGGCAACCAGTCCCCTCAATATACTTCCTGCCTTTCTCCCTCCACCAGGAGTGACCTCTTCGGGCCTCTGCATCCACCCTCACACCCCCTCCCTCCTTCATTTGCATGGAATATCTTTTTCCATCCCCTCACTTTCAGTCTGTATGTGTCCCTAGGTCTGAAGTGGGTCTCTTGTAGACAGCATATACATGGGTCTTCTTTTTGTATCCATTCAGCCAGTCTATGTCTTTTGGTTGGAGCGTTTATTCCATTTACATTTAAGGTAGTTATCGGTATGTGTGTTCCTATTACCATTTTGTTAATTGTTTTGGGTTTGTTAGTGTAGGTCTTTTCCTTCTCTTGTGTTTCCTGCCTAGAGAAGTTCCTTTAGTATTTGTTGTAAAGCTGGTTTGGTGGTGCTGAATCCTCTTAGGTTTTGCTTGTCTGTAAAGTTTTTAATATCTCCAGTGAATCTGAATGAGATCCTTGGTGGGTAGAGTAATCTTGGTTGTAGGTTTTCTCCTTTCATCACTTTAAATATGTCCTGCCACTCCCTTCTGGCTTCTTGCAGAAGTTCTTCTGAAAGATCAGCTGTTAACCTTATGGGGATTCCCTTGTATGTTATTTGTTATTTTTCCCTTGCTGCTTTTAATAAATTTTTCTTTGTATTTAATTTTTGATAGTTTGATTATTATGTATCTTGGCATGTTTCTCCTTAGATTTATCCTGTATGGGACTCTCTGTGCTTCCTGGACTTGACTGACTCTTTCCTTCGCCATATTAGGGAAGTTTTCAACTATAATCTCTTCAAATATTTTCTCAGTCCCTTTTTTATTCTCTTCTTTTCTGGGATCCCTGTAATTCCAATGTTGGTGCATTTAATGTTGTCCCAGATGTCTGTTAGACCGTCCTCAATTCCTTTCATTATTTTTTCTTTATTCTGCTCTGCGGTAGTATTTCCACTATTTTATCTTCCAGGTCACTTATCCGTTCTTCTGCCTCAGTTATTCTGCTATTGATTCCTTCTAGAGAATTTTTAATTTCAGTTATTTTGTTGTTCATCATTGTTTGTTTGCTCTTTAGTACTTCTAGATCCTTATTGCATGTTTCTTGTATTTTCTCCATTCTATTTCCAAGATTTTGGATCATCTTTACTATCATTACTCTGAATTCTTTTTCAGGTAGACTGCCTATTTCCTCTTCATTTGTTTGGTCTGATGGGTTTTTACCTTTCTCCTTCATCTGCTGTGTGTTTCTCTGTCTTCTCATTTTGCTTAACTTACTGTGTCTGGGGTCTCTTTTCCACAGGCTGCAGGTTTGTATTTCCCATTGTTTTTGGTGTCTGCCCCCAGTGGCTATGGTTGGTTCAGTGGGTGTGTAGGGCTTCCTGGTGGAGGGGAAGGGTGCCTGTGTTTGGTGGATGAGGCTGGATCTTGTCTTTCTGGTGGCCATTACTGTGTCTGGTGGTGTGTTTTGGGGTGTTTGTGATCTTATTATGATTTTAGGCTGCCTCTCTGCTAATGGGTGTGGTTGTATTCCTGTCTTGCTATTTGTTTGGTGTGCGGTGTCCAGCCCTAGAGCTTGCTGGTCATTGAGTGGAGCTGGGTCTTAGCGTTGAAATGGAGATCTCTGGGAGAGCTCTCAGTGATTTATATTAGAAGGGGCCAGCAGGTCTCTGGTGGACCAATGTCCTGAACTTGGCTCTCCCACCTCAGAGGCTCATGCCTGACACCTGGCCAGAGCACCAAGACCCTGTCAGCCACACAGCTCTATAACTCTGTCCATTGCAGTTTTTGCTTTGATTATTCCTATCCAAATGGAAAATGAATTATGTCCCACTGGATTCCACTGGAGGTGCCACTCACGCAAGTCACAGGTAGGGAGATGGTTCTTTTTTATATGTCTATTTCTCTGCTGAGATTTCCTCCTTTTTCACACAATACAAGCATATTTTTCCTTACTTTGTTCAGCATATTCAAAATAGCTGCTTAAAAACCCTTGATTGGTAATAACAACATCTGCATTATCTTGAGTTTGGACTCTGTTGATTGTTCTCCCCTTGAAAATTGGTCATATATTCCTACTTTTAATATATCATGTAGTTTTGGAATATATACTGGATATTATGAATCATGTGTGGTACAGACTTTGGATTCTGTTATATTTCTCTAAAGAGAACTCAAACTCAAGCTCTGAATTCATAGTTTAGTTTTTGTTTGTTTGTTTGTTTTTGTTTTTAGCCTTAAATGTGCTGCTTAGAAGCTGCCTTTTGAATGTGTAGTTCAGGGGTGAGCCAGAGATTTGAGCAGAGTTATTTACAGAATTTGGGCCTCTTTTGTCCCTCTCTTCTTCCTAAGATTCTCCGTTTTACTGTCCAGTTACTATGGATGCCCCATATTCTGTATTCTGGTTCCTTAATAATCTGGTATATCCTTGTGGGCTTTAGCCACTTTGCATGCCAACTGTATCCTACTCTTAGGCTAAAAGCCATTAAAATGGGAAAGTTACCTCATAGTATTTCTTTTTTCTACCTATTGACTGCCCTCTGGTATCTGGCAAATGTCATTTTCTCTCTGGTGCCTTGGGTAGTTGTTTTATATTATTCTGTCCAGAGTGTATAGTTGTTATTTATAGGAGCTTGGTCTGATAGGAGCTACTCAGTCGTTAATAAGAGTGGAAGTTTAGCCATGTTTTCTGATAGAAATTCATATTTGTGTATGTCTGACTTTCCCTCATTTGCAACTGACATGTAAAGAAGGTATTTTACAGGTGGAGTAAGTGCCCTGAGACTCCAGATTTATGAACTGTCAAGGGAAAAAACTCCAATAGTGGCTGGGCTTTCCTTCCTGCAGCTTTCAGCTGCTGGAGGGTAGTTTGCTCACCTCCATCCAGAGTTTTGCCAGAGACATGTAAAATGGGTCAGGATATTGCTCTCAGAATTTTAAAGTAATTTAAAACCCCTTGTGTCTGAAAATAGAGGTGGATTAGGGAGTACCCTGGACAGAATTGGAATATTACTGTTTTCTAGAAGATGGGATTCTTGATTAAATGTCATGAAGCAGGTAGAATGGTAGATTCAGCTCATAGCAATGTGTCTCAAAGTGTGGCCATTGAGGCCATCTCAAACTGCATCAGAATCATCTGGAGTATTTGTTTTTAAAAAAATTTCTAGCCCACCCCAGGCCTGCTGAATAATAAGCTTTGCAGACATCTGCATTCATATGTGGGTGATGCCTGCATTCATTAAAGTTGGAGAACCACTTCTCTGTGTCAGTGGTTCTTAAACCTGGCTGCACATTAGAGTCACCTGGGAAGCTTTTAAATCTTACAGATTCCCAGACATCCTCAGAGGCTCTCTTAATTGGTATGGTTTGGGGCACTTGTATTTTTTTAAGTTGCCTGGGTGATTCTCATGTTCTGTCAACGTTGAAAAGCACTGCTTTTTGTGAATAGTAGTTGCTTTCTAGAGGGTCAATAGAATGACTTCTAAGACTTTGAGGACAATAGGACAAAAGATAACACTAACTAGTAACTCTTCCCGGACATTTAGGCAGAAAATATATCTATGAATATGGCACTAATTTCTGGTTGTTCTTTTGGCACATCTTAGAAGACTAACAAGATGCTATGAAATCATTCTACAATGGTATTTCTAATTTGTAAATCCTAAATCAAAATTGAACATGTTTCTTTACTATAGAAGTTTGCAGAACCCAGTTCGTACATATCCCAGAGAGAGATGTGGTATGCCCCATTTCTCAAACTTATTTAATTTTGTGACCCTTTTACTTATGCAACACTTATTAACATCTTGCACAAACAATCTGGGAAGTATTTATTCTAGGAGGCATTCATGTAGAGCAAACATACTGGCTAGTCAGACCTTGGAATTCTATTGTTTATAGTATAACTGATAAGTTTTTATTATCTTCATTTTTAATACTGGGGGTTTCTGCATCAGAGAAAATGAAATTATTTTACTCACAAAGCAATCTCAGCATTAGCACTCTTTCCTCCACTTGGGGTAGATGTTACCTGCATGTGCAGAAGGGGATTTTACACTATAGTTGAGGAATTCCAAAACTATAGATTTCAGAGCTTCTATAGGAACTTCTCTCCCAGAGACAAGGGGAGAAAATTTTGCTCTCTAATGGAAACAAATTCTTCCTTGGAGGAGATGGGGAAGATCCCCAGGTATTTATAACAACAACGCTTTAAAATGTAAACAAATGGCTCCAGATATTGTCACTCTATGAATTGTAAATGCAAGCGTTCAGGAAAATAAATCTCTATATTTTTCTAGTGGATTTTATCTATTTTTCTATAGGATTGCTATTCAATTCTTCAACACATGTTGCTGGCAATCTTGGTTCACAAATCCCTGAGCAGGCAAAAACATGAAAATATGAATATTTTCCTCACAATGCCATCTACTATCAACTGGGAGCAACCTCATTCCCTCCAACTATATTCCTGATTCAACAATAGTTCTAGTATCAATCCTATCAATGCACTCCCTTTATGAGGTCACTACCCAGAATAACTCCAAGACGTGAAGGCAGACTTACAAAGCACCTTGCTATATGAAAACCATAAGTAAAAATTGATTGCCCACTGTCTTAGTCCATTTGGGCTACTGTAACAAAATATCATAGACAGGGTGCCTTACAAACAGCAGAAATTTGTCTCTCAAAGTTCTGGAGGCTGGATGTCCAAGGTTAGGAGCCCTTTTCTAAGTTGCGGACTACTGACTTCTCAGTTGCATCCTCACATGGTGGAAGGGGCAAGGGAGCTGTCTTGGTCCTCTTTTAATAAAGGCACTAATTTAGGACCTAATCACCTCCCAAAGATCCTACCTCCTAATGCCATCTCATAAGGCATTAGGTTTTCAATATATGAATTTTGGGGGGACACAAGCACTCAAACCATAAGAACCATCATGCAGAATATTTACTTGTTTATGTCCAGCTACATTTATCAACCTGCCCTTTCTCTAAGACTGTCCCTCATCCCTAGAAATTAGAATTGCTGCAAGGTATTTATACAATGAGCTACAATAATAATTAGTTATTAATTAATTTAAGGTTACTAAAACCCACCATATAACCTTGTCCTCTTGCTTAATTCAATGCAGTGTTTCATTAGTACTTCCCTCATCAGTCAAATATGGTTTTTCTCTGTATGTAGCACAATAACACTGTCCATTCCTTTGCTATGAACAGGAATCCCAATTATATAACTAAACTATCCAATGGTCATATAATTTCTGTGGACATCTGCCTTGCTTTGAAACTTTGGATGGAATGGAACTAAAGCTACACCTGAAAAATAGACTGCCACTTCAATTTACTCAAAACTTTGGAAGCTTTCTGATATTCTACCTGTTGTTAGAGATTCTCTCATTCTATTCAATCTAGATATGAGTAACTGCAGACTCATCAATCTGTTACTCATTGTAGAATCTAATTTCCTAATGAGCACATAGATGGTTTGTTATATTAGTAATCCATAGATGTTCTTGAAAATTATAATTTGTAATGATAATTTACACATTCCTAATAGCAGCCATGATTTTTTTTCTTAAAGTTTTTAAACTCTCAAGAAGATATCACACAGAATAATGGTTTAAAAGGTGAGCTCTGACCCCAAACTGCCTGGGTTCAAATCCTAGGTCTGCTATTTTCTAGCAGCAGTAAGTATATTAGTAGGTATATCATTTAACCTCTTTGTTCCTCAGTTTCTTCTGTAGTAAAATGAGGTTGTTTTTACTTGGGTCAAAGAGTTGTTATAGGATTAAATGAGTTAAAGTATGTAAAGTGTTGAAAACAGAGTTTCTCCCTTATTAGAAAGGGAGAAACTTAGGACTTAGGACTCCATAATTATTTACCATTACAACACAGATTCTGTAAGTCTAGGTTGTTAATTTTATCTGAGTATACTGTGATTTTACTATTGTTGGCCCTGTATCTACATTAGTTTTTCCAGATAGCGTGGAATGGACTTTAACAGAGGCATAGTTAAGCAGTTTGAAATATAAATGGAAACCAGAAATGTAAATGACAGTTTACATATTGGGTAACAGGTCTAATTCACTGTGTAAGTATTGGATAGGTGGATGGTAGCAAAGCATGGGAGATGAGGTGGGGATCGAATAAGCTAGGCAGCAAGTCAGCAATAGATTTTCCCATGAAAAGAAATGAATAGGATTTAAACAATTTGAACCATAAATCTCAAGTCAGGGCCAAGAGTTAACCTGGGATGAAAGAGAATCAGTTATGACAGTGGCTGTCAGACAAGAGACTGTGTTGATAAATGCGGACAACTAAGAGTGCTGCTATTTCTGCTGGCTCTTATTGTCCTAATAGTACAGAAGGCACATTGGCCCCTAAATTTTTGTACAGGCATTTCAAGGATTTAGAACTTGCTGGAAAGATAATTTGGTATAGAGATCCTTGATAATATTTTCTCCCATGAGGAGAAAAGCATTCACATGCCTATCTACTTCCAGCTCACTGGTCCCCAAGGCACTTTGAATGCGCTGATCCTGAGGGTCCCCCCACATCTCTTCTGGAGCTGATATCCTCACTTGGTTTCATTTAAAAATGCTTTACCCATTTCATTCCGTGAGTTCATTCTGGGATAATTGTCAATTTTATCATGAGTCTTTGTATGTACATATGTACATGTATATGTATCTCTTGCTGTTTTAAATTTTAGTTTGCCTTTGATCTTGATGAATTTTGAGGTCTTCTTCCTCATGTTAAGCACTCCTTCTGTGCTTTAAAGGCTTTATCTCCATGAAAGTCTCACTTGCTTTTATTGATATGTCATGCAAAGCTGATCCATTTATTTATTTAGGTTTATTTATAGATGTCATTTCAATTTGCATTTTAGTATTTCTAATTCATTAGCCACATATATGCTCGGCCTCCAATACAGAGATCTGGAAATAATCTCCAAGTTTTCTGTGCATTTTTCACTTTTTAAGTTACCATCTTTTAGGTAATATAGTGCACCACTTTAAACTGCTGTTCAGTTGAATAATTTAATTAGTCCATTTTTCTCAAGTAAGAAGCTCACTGTACACATAATAGGAATTTATTGACTTTACAAAAAGAGTTTACAATGCACCAGTATTCTATTTAATATCTATTGTAAGCTATCTTTAAACTTTATATGTAAACAGTTAATGATATAAATTAGAGTTAAGAAAGTACTTAAAAATTGTACTCTGGGCAGTGATAAGCAGAGTGTTTATTAACCAGATTTAATTCTGATAAGGAGTGATCCATAGCAGCTATGGAGATGGCCAAAGACATGGCCAGAATATTCGATATCTTTGTGACACAGAAAGACAGATTTCTGTACATTGATAAAAGCTACATAGGACTGCAGCTGCTACCTTAAAGACAGAATCTAGAAAGGCTCCTGCTTCTGATGTAAGCCACCGACACATGCTGTGCATATTTCCACAGACCAGCCACAGGTGACCCAGATGGCTCCTAAGTAGTGTTAAATTTAAATTGCAGACTGGTTAGCAACTAGCAACTGTATGTGTAGGAAAATGTGTGCTGTGTGTGTGTGCATGTGTGAGTTTGCCCGTGAGCATGTGTGTGTCTCAGGGGAAAAGGGCATGGAAGAGATTATCGTACAGCTGGCCAAAGAAGTATTTTCCAAGACTGCTTTCATTTGAGGGAAGGGGCTTTCAACCACACCCTCTAATGGATCTGGCTTGGCAATTTGCTGGATACAATTTTTGCATATCAGTTTAAACTCTGCATCCCAAAACATTTGTGCTTGTATCCTCTGGCTCTAAATACATCTCCTATTTTCATACCTCCACCACAGCAGTTGGCCAACTGATACTTGAGAATAGCATTAGATGGCCAAATAAGTAGCACCATCTGCTGCAATTTAGAGTAATCCTCAGTGGTGCTGTGACAGCTGTCTGGTTCTGAGTCCTGAACACCAGAATTCATTTGTCAGAGAGGACACATATCCAGTGTTAGAATGGCTATTTTCTATAAAAGGAATGCTTTTTCTAGTAATGCAATACCCTATTTTTACGGAGGTCAGACTTCTGGAAACCATTGTCAAGTCTTCAAAATATAGCCCCAAATGTGGATGTTGACAAAATAGTCCTCCTAGTCAATTAGATTTAAAGCCCAAACTCTCAAGCCATGCTTTAATGTATGAAAAGTCATTATACCCTCCCTAAGAGCCTAATTACATTTTTAATACATAGTCCTTAATAAGCTTGATTATCTGGCTTGTGAGCATAGAGCATCATAGAAGCTGCAAGCTAGAATTAGACGTGGTAGGGTTATAAGCGACTCAAGCTCAATAATTAGAAGTATAGAATCTGGTGAGTTATAGAATATTAAATGCAGACCATGATTTTATACATATTATCATGACATATTTATGTATTTATCATTTAATAAATATCTATTTACTATGACCCAGGTACTTTTCTAAATGCTGGAGTATGTAGAAGAGTTAGTAAGACAAGATCCTTACACTTAAAGAGTTTGCAGTCTAGTCAGATGTGCTACCTCATGAATAATGCAAAGTAGGTTAGACAAATACCATTAGAGGAACAGATAATTTAACATGGGAGCTCAGACTAGGCTAACATTACTTCAAACACAGGAAGGATTCATGGGAGCTGTGGCATTTAAAATTGACTTTGAAAAATGTGTTTGTAATTTGAATATACAGATAGAGGAACGCGGCATTCTTTGTAAATAAAAGAGTGTGGGAAAACTCGAAAGCCCAAAGAATTATGAAACTAGGACCACCAGGGGACTGAAAGTTCTATAGGCAGAGACTGTACCTGTCCAGTTTGTTGGTGGATTCCCAGTGAAAGAACTGGCATGTGGTAAGCATTTGATATTGTTGGACTGAATGCATGCATGCATGAGTGAATGAATAAATGAGTAGCTTAGTTGTATTTTATCCAAAAATCTAGCATTAGATTAATAACTAAAATGTATAGGAACAAAAGAAAAGTCTGCAAATGTAACAACCACCATAATCAAGATAGAGAACATATTCTTCTCCCCAAAATATTTCCACATGTCTCTTGATAGTCATTTCTCTCCACCTACCCTTGGCCATACACATACAGCCACTGATCTATTATCACTATAGATTAGATTCTTTTTAAAAAAGTACATTTATACATATATTAAAAACAGACATATACGTGACCTATTTTCTTTTGGAGTAAACAGGAATGGACCTTCAAAGAACTCTAATTAATATGTTCGAGAAAACGTTTGACAAGACAAAATATTTCACCAGAGAAGAATTTATTTTAAAAGAGATTAAGATGAAAGTCCTAGACATAAAAAGTAAATAATCTAAATTAAGATCTCAAAATGGGTGTTAATAGCAGATTAAAACAGCAGAAGAAAAGATTAGCAAATAGGAAAATTAGTCAGTGGAAGATATCCGATGACTAGAAAGAAAAAAAGAAAAAACACCAAGAAGAGCTTAATAATAGGTGAGAAATAGTAAAAAGTTTGGGTTTGTGATTTAACCTTAACACATGAAGATTTGTGTGATCATTCCTTTACTCCACCATCATTCCCCTCAGGGGACTTCCTCTGGTAAGTGGCCTGTTCCCAAGATTGCCCCAAGCAGGAGTTCTAGTATCTTCTCCAGCATAAACTAAGTTTTAGCCAGATGTTGAAGGTAGAGCTGAGGGAAGGATATACATAACCATTTTTAGAAGATAAGACCAGTAACAAAAAGCTTGTATTGTAGTCATCCCTCAGTATCCACTGGGGAATTGGTTCCAGGACCCCCTGCAAACACCACAATCTCAGAAGGTTTAAGTCCTTTATATAACATGGCTAGTGCAGTAGACCCTAAGTATTCACAGATTCGTGGATGTAGAGGCCCAACTGTACCTTAAAAAGGTCAAATAAGTAATTTTTTTATACTTTTAGTTAATATTGAATCAAATTAGTAAAATTGTTTTTTTACATACAATAAAAGCACCGATTTTAACATGTAAGTCAACATGTTTCACAAATGTATAGAACATATCCATTATCTCAAAAAGTGATTTCCACGTATTTGGGAATTTTTCATGTATCTTTCTTAAAATTTTTAATTTATTTCCACCATGGTCAGATTAAATATTGTGTCAATTCAATTGTTTTAAAATTTATTGAGTTTTTTTTATGACTCATTGTCTACCTTAGTAAAGTTTCGTGTACACTTGAAAAAAATGTGTATTCTGCTATTTTTGGGTGAAGTGTTCTGTAATTGTCCATTAGGTCGTGCTTGGAGGGTACTGTTATAATAATCTATACCCTTGTTGATATACTGGCTGCTTATTTTACTGAGAAAAGAGTGTTGAAGATCCACACTCTGATTGTGTATTTGTTTATTTCTCCTTTCAGCTGTTCAGTATTTGCTTCACAAATTTTGGAGGTTTTCTGTTAGGATTTTTATTCTTCTTAATTAATTGACCCTTTTATTGTTATTAAACATGTCTCTTTAAGAATGGTCAAATTCCTTGCCCTGAGGTCTACTTTTCTAATATTCAATAGCTACTTCCACTTTCCTATGATTAGTTAATTGTATTATATATAATTTTTCATCATTTTAGTTTAAAACATATGTCTTCTATATTTAAATGCATTTCTTGTAAACAGAACGTATTTGGATATTGCCTTTTTATCAGTCTAACAATCACTGCCTTTTATTTGGAGTACATAAACTGTTTATATTTATTTTTTGATCTGAATGTGTTTGTCTAGAATCATTCTACAGTATTTGTTTTATATTTTTTGCATCTGTTCTTCATTTACTTTTTTCCTTTTCTTCTTTTCTTAGATTGAGTACTTTTAATTATTTAGTTTTATGTCTATTCTTGAACTTATACACTGTATCTCTGTTTTGCTTTTTAGTGGTTGCTCTAAGATTTACAATATGCAATTTTAATATATCATTGTCTATCTTCAAATATTATTATAGCACTTCATGTATGATGTGTGAATCTTGCAACAATATACTTCCATTTCCCCCTCCTATTCTTTGTGCTACTGTTATATATTTTATCATATATCTTATAATTCATTGTTATAAGTCTAATGCTATAGCCTCAAATCTAAAGAATTTTTAAAATGAGAAAAAAGACGTTTTCACACTTTTAACATTTCTCACACTCTTTATTCCTTTATGAACATCCAGTTTCCATCTGAAGAATTTCTCTGATACATCTTATAGTGCAAATCTGCTGACACCAGATTCTCTTAGGTATTGTTTGTATGACAATGTTTTTAGTTTAATTTTGAAAATTTTTGCTGCATGTATAATTCTGAATGATTGTTTTTAGCAATTTAAAGATTGATTTTCCATTGTCTACAGATTTACTGTTTTTTTTTCTTTTTGACAAAAAGTCAGAGATAATTTTTATCTTTATTCTCCACTATGTATCATGACTTCTTTCCCTGGCAGCTTTGAAGTTTTCTGTGTACTGTATCACTGTTTTCCAGCACATTCATTTGGTATGGTTTTCTCTCTGTTTATCTTGTTTTGAGTGCCTCAAGCTTCCTGGATTTTCATCAAATTGAAAATAATTTAGCCATTATATTTTTACACATTGTTTTGATCCTCTATTTCTTTTTTATCTGTACTTAAATACCATGTACATTGACCACTTAATATTGCTCTACAAATCACTAAGGCTTTTTTCTTTTCTATTCTTCTTTTTCCTTTCTTTCCTTTTCTTTCTTCTCTTTTCTTATCTTTCTTTCTCTTTTCTTTTCATTTTATTTTTCTCTGCCTGTGTTTCAGTTTAGATGGTTTCTATTGTTATGTGTTTAAGTTCACTGATCTGTTCAGTGTCAAATACAACTGTGCTATTAAGTCCACACATTTAATTTTTTCATCTTATATATACAACTTTAAAGTCCCTGTCTACTATTTCCCATTTTGTTTTTTTTTCCTGTCATTTCTATGTCTGTTTTCATGTACAGTTTTTGTTTTTTTATGTCTTCACATGTCTATTAATTTTGGATCAGATGCTGGCCATTATGATGTTGTATGGAGATAGATAGAGAGCTAGAGAGCTAGAGAGCTAGAGAGCTAGCTAGCTAGCTAGATAGACAGATGATAGATAGATAGATAAAAATCCGTATGGACATATATGGATTTTGTTGTCTTCTTTTAAAAATTGTTGAAGTTTATTTTGGCAAGCAGGTAAGTTACTTGCCAATCAACTTGATCATTTTAGATTAGTTTTAATCTTTGTTAGGAAGGTTTTAGAATATCCTTTTTTCCAGGACTAGATCTGATCCTCTGTGGTCTCTAATGAGTACCCTGAGTTTTCACTCTGGCTGGTTGGAAGAGGAATCCCTCTTACCCCTGTGTGAGATCAGGAATTATGTAGCTGACTACCTCCCTGATATCTGATAGTTTTTGGTTCAGTTGGCTCATTTTTGCTTGGCATTACAGAAGCTTTACTTGATGCACATACAGCTTGGTATTCAGCAACAGACCCAAGTAGACCCCTGCACAGATTTTTGGAGTACTTTCTCTGCATAACTCACTCCTTCCAGTTCCCTGGCCTGAAAATTCTTCCTGCCTCAACATTCTCACACAGGAATCTATATTTCCTCAATCAACAAAACTACCTTGCTCAGCTTCATTCCATCCTCTCAGCACTGAGTTCTTAGAAGTACCTACTGAAGTAAAGCTGGGGAAATTCTAGGGCTCACTCTCTTTGTTCTTCTTCTGTGAAGGATGAGTACCTTGATTCAGTGCTTGATCATAGTTTCATATATTTTTATTAAATTTTCCCAGTTTTTTAGTGAAAGAAAGGTAATTATTTTTTGAAATTTCAAGTTAAGTGTAATATATATGGCACCAATAAGAAAAGATACATACATTGCCTATTTGATTCAGAATTTTAAAAAAATTATCTGGTTTTAAGAAATTAGTAATACAATATTTTATTCACTCCTACTACAACTTAGATATGTAAAGAAATGAGTCTCTTCTATCTTGCCTAAACCAATGTGGTCTTCCCCACTTTAACTCTTAATCCTATCTTGTTTAAAACTTTGTCTGATCTACGTATGAGGGAGGAGATTAAAAAAAGAAATTAGTAATACAATATTTTAATATAATAAAACAATAATTTGTAATAATAAAACAATAATATCGATTACTAATACAATATTTTAATTATAATGTCAAAAATTATGGACAAAAATAAATTGTAAATTTTATGTAATTCTGTTTTTAAAATCTCATTCTTTAACTATTGAATCTAGTGTCAGAACATAATCCTTGATTTTGGCTCTCAAATTTTATAGTGTTCAAGAATCAGATAGAATATTTGTTAAGGAGCAGATTCCTGAGTCCCAACTCCAGATATTCTAATTAAAATTAAGTTTTAAGTGGGGCCAAGCTATGACCATTTTTTAGCAATATTCCTATTGATTCTGATAAAGGAGGTCCAAGAGAAAATTCAAATGAAATGTCCTTGTGCTGTTGATATTTTCCTTTTGAGTGACTGGTCAATGACAAATGACCATACTGACCCTGCAAGACTGAAAGCATTATTTTTGTGTCGCAATGCCTTGGGGCTATGTGGGTCTTGTGTTCAATCATTTCAAATAAGTGAACATGGAAACTAAAAGTTTTGGTTTCTTTCTCATTTGAACTTTTTCCCTCTCAATTCAAGAGACTAAAGAAGATGATATTTAAATTTGGCATGAATTACATATTATCACAAAGGTAGCTTGGAAGATGTTTTAACTGCCTTATAATCACAATGAAGACATATTTGACATGTTTAATGGAGCTTAGTTGGAAGCCCGAACCACCTTACATCTAGAAAAATATGGAAAAAAGAAAATGCCATTTGTCACAAGATTTCATAGCACTTGAGTTCTGGTTTTAATTTTCTCCAAAAGGCAGTTGGCATCAGGCAATGTCATTTACTAGTTATTTACTCTCTGATTAATTACTTGGTAGACAAAATAAAGAACATTTTCTATGAAGTAAGTCTCTGAAGCTTGAGGTGTTCAGGGAGGTGTGGGAGACTGAGAACGCTGTCCCCATATTGCAATCTCCTCTATCTTATATCCAGTTGGACCCCTTGGTTGGAGGGGGTCACGGTGCCCCAGAAAATCCTAAAGAATAAAAGCTGCAGTTTGATGAATCCACTGATACATTGAATACTGGGACACGCTGGTGTTCTTTTGACTTCTCCAAAGGTTCAGTTTACATCTGTAACAGGACTAGGAGAACTATTCTGACAAATAGCCTTCTAAGGCAACCATTTCATGCTTGGCTCATTTCATGGCTTTAGGAAAAATCTGAGAGAGAAATTGCTGATTTTGAGAAAGTTTTAGGGGGAAAAAGAGTTTCTCCTTGCAATATTGGAGCTCATTTTTTTTTCTTCAAGCTGGAAATTTGACAGTCTACCCTGTGGTGGAGCAGCCTCTAAGCTTCAACTCAAACCCATAGATTGGTTTCTGATTAAGTAGAGGTGCTCAAGATATCCTGGAAATTGCCTTTAGCAAAAGTTGCTAAGTCCAAGAGTGTGGGCTCTTGCCAAAGTAGTAAAGAGAATGTAAAAATGGGGCTTAGTGCTCCTAGACTTGTGCTTTCAGAAATCTAGATGTGCTTTAACAAATACGAAGGTAAGAAATGCCAATCTCATATCCCTACTAGTTTTTTTCTTCGTAAAGTCTTTCCTTTATTGATCAGTTACTATGTAGACAGACATAAAACACTCTGCATATTTTTCTCAAGTCTTCACAGCAATCTTATGACATAGATACTATTATTATACCCATTTCACAAGAAAGCCAACTTAGGATAAATATGTTAAATAAGTTAAGAGCAAAGCTAAAGGTGGTAGAGTCAATAAGTGGCAGAGTCAACATTAAAATCCAGGATTATCAGACTCTACAGTCCATGATCTTAGTGATTATACTATATTTTAGTAACTCAACTTCTCAACCTCTATCCTAACTATTGGCTATATCCATAGGACATGTCTACAAACTCTGTTCTTCCCTGATAATCAGCCCTGACAACTGTGATAATATATTATTGACTTTACTGAGTTTTGGAGCTAAGAATCTCTTCTAGGTTTAGAAGTCAGTGTTTCAGTCATGTCTAAAGGATCCCTTGTTTGACTTCCTTTGGATCCCCTCTAAATCCCATTTGTTATCAACCAGGTTAGGAATCCAGTACTGTAGACATAAAGTGCCTGTGTTTTCCCAAGACACATTAATTCCTATGATTCTTCCTCTTTCGGTGCTGGCCTGATCTGGAGTTCTGCCAGGATGTTTCCTCCTCATTTTATCTACTGCTCTAGCTAGCCCTCATTCTGAAGACTGAAATCCTATTCTTCACCCCAAGCTGTTCACAAGGTTCTGCTTGGCCTTTGTTTTTCTACTTTCTAGGACTAGACTCTGTTCTTATGTTGTCATCTTTTGAACTAGACATCTTCTACATGTAGACAAAATGTCTAATGATGACCACCACCTGAATCCCCTGTTGCTATGGTTGGATTATATTCCTTGTTGCCGCTTGATTGGATACCCTTGAACAAACATTTGTTAACCATTTTCTGAGTGCAGGCTCTGTGTTGGGGCCTCAAATCTAAGAAGAGGTATATTTTGAAGTTTATAGCGATTTCCTTTGTAAGTACTCACTGGGAATCAAAGTTTTAGGGGAAAAGTGGTTGAAATTTTCTAAGACAAGGATTGGCAAACAATATTGCATAAGCCAAATCCAGCTCATCACTGATTTTTGTAACTAAAGTTTTATTGTAACCCAGCCACATTCACTTAGGTGTTGTCTAAGGCTGCTTTGTGCTACAGTAGCATGAGAAGATGAGTAGCTGTGAAAGAGAAACAATGGCTCACAAAGTCTAAAGTATTTACTATCTGATAGTTTACAGAACATTTACCCACATTTATTCTAAGACATTCTTAAACTCCTTAGGAAGCACAGTAAATAATAACACATGGTTATCTTAAGTACTCTTAGGGTTAAGAGAGTAAATTTAAATGGCTGTATAATGGAAAGGATACACTCTTATAATCCTTGTTTCTCTGGCCACACTCATAGCCTTAGTAAAAATCAAGAAGCATGGGCTTCCCTGGTGGCGCAGTGGTTGAGAGTCCGCCTGCCGATGCAGGGGACACGGGTTCG
>NC_041214.2:71506675-71512578 GCF_002837175.3 Physeter macrocephalus | reverse complement strand
CCACATGCCGCGGAGCGGCTGGGCCGGTGAGCCATGGCCGCTGAGCCTGCGCGTCCGGAGCCTGTGCTCCGCAACGGGAGAGGCCACAACAGTGAGAGGCCCGCGTACCGCAAAAAAAAAAAAAAAAAAAAAAAAAATCAAAAAGCATTTGACTCAAACACTTCTTCATATTTCTCAGGTTTCTGGCCACATCAACCCTCGATCCCACGTTGTTCTCATACATCTTCCAAAGGGGATGCCCAACAGTCTCTTCATAGCTTTTTATGAAAAAGTACCAGGTGTTTGGGGTCACAGGGTCTTGGTCAATGTCTTCTTATGTTCCCAAACAACATCTATGCAGCACTTAAACTCAGGTTTGCCCAACCTTCTTCAACAACATATTCCACCACTTACCTGGCTCCCCAGTGAAAGAAAATCTCATTCTTAGCTTAGTGTTTTTGTATGTTGATCTTGGCTGATTTGTTTTCTAAGTATAAACAGTTTAGTGGTCCTTGAAAGGATAGATTTGCTCTTTCAGGTTTGTAGCTCCCTCTTTTAACAAGTTCTCCAGGCACTAAACCACCTTTCTAATAATAATGATAATAACCCTAGCTTTGAATGCTTATTATATATTATAATAATTATAATGATAATAAGCTATAATAGTTTTGAATGCTTATTATATGTCATAGGTGGGAAATGGTTCCAAGTTCTGCACATAAATTAACTTATTTAATAGTTAAATTTAACTAGTTGAATTTCTTTGAGGGGGGTTCCCTAAAAAAATGGGATATACACACATAGGCACACACATGTACACACATACATACGTATATACATATTTCATATACATATATGTAGTAAGTGGACAATAGACATTTGTTGCTAAATGCATAGAAACTTTAATTTATTCATCAAAAATGTTATCAATTACTATATAACAGGCATTGTCATAGTTTGGAAGGAATGCTTCATTTACCAGATATATGCATATTCTTTTACGAATCATTTGCTGAGGGCTTCCCTGGTGGTGCAGTGGTTGAGAATCTGCCTGCCAATGCAGGGGACACAGGTTCGAGCCCTGGTCTGGGAAGATCCCACATGCCGCGGAGCAACTAGGCCCGTGAGCCACAACTACTGAGCCTGCGCGTCTGGAGCCTGTGTTCCACAACAAGAGAGGCCGCAATAGTGAGAGGCCCGCGCACCGCGATGAAGAGTAGCCCCCGCTCGCCGCAACTAGAGAAAGCTCTCGCACAGAAACGAAGACCCAACACAGCCAAAAATAAATAAATTAAAAAAAAAAAAAAAAAGAATCATTTGCTGAGAGTAACAAACTCATGTAGACTGGATTAAAACACAGTAGGAAATAAATTTTACTAGCATACAAGGGTAATTTGTGGAAGTTAAGTGCAAGAAATGCAAGAAGCAAACCATTAGGGACCAACTTAGTCTCCACCAGTCTGCCTCCCACTCTTGCCCCTCTTCCCCACCCCCTTCATGTGCACATCTACCACCCAGTCCCTCCCTGGCCTCTTTCTGAGCATCCACCTCTTCTTCTCTGCCTTTCTGCTTCTGAGTGAACATGGGAGGCAGCACACTTCAAGATCCTATGACACTAACTAGAACTTCTGGATCCAAATTACAAATTTCCAGGAAAGGAAATTAGTGACTCACCTTGAACCAGATGTCCTCTTTCAGGCTCAATCAATAATGTCTGGCAACAGGGTTGGGGTGAGTTCACATGACCTGCTAAGGGAACAGAATCCCTAAGCCTGGGTCTTGAATAAGACATGAAAACTGACTAAGGAGTTTTCTGTGTACAAAATATGTTGACTTTTTCCTCTCTCTCTCCCTCTCTCTTTGAATGCCTAGAAGCCATAGTAATGCTCCCTAAAACTATAACTATGCTTTTAATTGTCCTCAAAGGTTATGGGAAACATCTTCTCAAGAGATAAAGAATACATTAAATGGGAAAAAGGTACATTGTATTCCTAGACCTTCACTCCTTGGATGATGCAACTCCCTGGGATATTTCTATATTCCTATGTTTGCTTGTGATGCCAATAAAAGTTGCCATGGACACAAATGTCAGGCTTTCTGATACTATCTGTAGTCCCATCAATTACAGACTTCATCCTTTCCTCCAAATTGCCAGTGGATGTATAATCTACAAAGATTAGCCAAAGGGTGTGGGGTAGAATGGGGTCATTTTGCATGATGTCCTCCAGACCTGCAGAAATAAAAAAACTGGACTACCCAAGTGAACTGACCGGCACTGGCAGGCCAGAGACCATAAAAATTTTCCACTTCATTGGAAGAATTTCAACGACTAATTTCTTTCCTCATACCTCTCCACAGGTCAAAGGCTGGGTCTGAAAAACCATATAGCTACTAGGAAAGAGGAGGCATTGGAGATGCTCAAAGAGCCAATTGAATAGCTTGAGTCTTTCCAACATCAGCTCTCTTGGTGTAAAAAGTCCTTTTTTAAACTAAAAGTTAAAATGATTCTCTTATTCTGATAGAATTATTCTTTGCTTTTGGCATATCCATATTGGGAAGATTTATTCACACAATATAGAGATGGAAAATGGGACAGATGCTACAATTGAGCCTTAATTCCTTTCAAAATTAACAGGAATTAGAAAAGAGAGTTTGCGCTTGGGGTAGAGACTTTATAGACGTACCACAGAGACACACCCTTCACTTGGATATGACCTGCCAGGTACAGAGGGTTCCCATGGAATTAAACTGCCTAAATTCTGTTTGTCACAAAATTCTTGCCAGGTCCCACAGCTCTCTCCTGCTGAAGTTTAAAGATGGTGTAAAAGAATAGATAGGATGCATATGGACCTCAGGGTATCCTCTAGAATGTAATTTTTACATACCACTGTATGAATTTATTCTGTTTCTACTTTCCTTTTTATTTTAAGTGCCTGTTACTAACATTTTGCAGAGCTGATTAATTCAAACTGAAAGAGATGTTTTCTCGAGAAACACAAAAATGGCTAATTGTTTCAGTTCCAACTACCATGCAGACCAAGTGAAAGTTAGATTTCATGGGAAAGTCATTAATTTAGTTCCATCTAAATCAGTGGTTCCCAAGTTTGACTGCACATGAGAATCATTTGGGGGCTTAAAACAATACCAACACCCAGGTTCTACCCCAGAGATTCTGATTTAATTTGTCTGTGGTGTTTCCTGGGCATTAATATTTTTAAAAGAAACGATTTTCTGGAATCTTTCAGATTTATAGAAAAGTTACAAAGATAGTACAGAGGGATCTCACATGCTCCTCACTCAGTTTCCCCTCTTATCTTATATTACCACTATGGTACATTTGTCACAACTAAGAAAAAAGCATTAGTACATTACTATTAACTAAACTCCAAACTTTATTTATTTTTGCGGTACGCGAGCCTCTCACTGTTGAGGCCTCTCCCGTTGATTTGTCACAACTAAGAAAAAAGCATTAGTACATTACTATTAACTAAACTCCAAACTTTATTTATTTTTGCGGTACGCGAGCCTCTCACTGTGGAGGCCTCTCCCGTTGCGGAGCACAGGCTCCGGACGCACAGTCTCAGCGGCCATGGCTCACGGGCCCAGCCGCTCCGCGGCATGTGGGATCCTCCCGGACCAGGGCACGAACCCGTGTCCCCTGCATCAGCAGGCGGACTCCCAACCACTGCGCCACCAGGGAAGCCCCAGACTTTATTTGATTTCATTATCGTTTCCACTCACGTCCTTGTTTGGTTCCAGAATCCCATCCAGGATACATTACATTTTGTCATCATGTCTCCTTCGTCTTATTAGGTCTATGATAGTTTCTCAGTCTTTCCTTGTTTTTCATGACCTTGAAGCTTTTGGTGAGTATTGACCAGATATTTTGAACAATGTCCGTCAATTTGGGCTTTTTGAATGTTTTCTCATGGTTAGACTGGGGTCATGAATTTGGGGGACGGATATCACAGAGGTAAAGTGCCTTCATCATACATCTGGAAGTAAATCCCATAAGCATGACTTCCCACTGAGGACGAGGACTGGACCTCGGATCACCTGCCCAAGGTGGTGTTTGCCAGTTTCTCTATTGTAAAGTTATTCTCGACCCCCTTCACCTTCCTGTATTCTAGTTTTTGAAGGTAAGTCACTAAGAGTGGGTGGGGGAGGAGTTTGGGTTCACTGCCTGCAGGGGGAATATCGATATAAATTGTTTGCAGTTTTTTCACTAGGAGGATTTGTCTCTTCTCCCACATTCATTTACTTACTTAACCCTTTATTTATATAAATACAGACTCATGGATATGGGTCTTTATACTTTGGGTTATAACCCCAAACTGTATTTTGTTACTCAAATTATTCTAGCTTTGGCCATTGGGACCTCTTTTAGGTTAGGTGCATTAGAATTTTAAAAGCCCTCCAGGTAATACTCAAGTGCAACAATAGTAGGGAACTCTGATTTATATGCAGCAGACCCATGTTTCTCAAAGTGTAGCTCCTGGACAAGCAGCGTGACCTTCACCTGGAAATTTGTTAGAAATGTGAATTTGGGCACCCCACCCCAGACCTACTGAATTAGGACGGGGTGGACCCCAGGTGAATCCGATAGACACTAATGTTTGAAAACCACGAAGTAGATAATATCAGGAATACCCTGTAGTCTTCAATAATGCACTTAAAATGTCACCGGGCATAGCTCCATGAAATGCGCACACAGTTAAAGATAAGCATTGTATTTTAGGTCTAGAGTTGCCAGGCTAGCACTTTCGAAGTGGCCTAATTTCTGCCAGGCAGTATGCACTGATTTAGAAAGCGTTGACAGAGGAAATGTCCCTACCCTGACACAGAGATCTCTGTAGTCTTGGACGAATGTGAATAGAATATGCACACGATCGAACATTTCCCCTCAAACATGCCTCTTTATTGTGATAACATAAATATCGAAGTACTACTAATTATTAAAATGTGCAAAATTACTGTGAAGAAAGGGACCTCATCTAACCCCAGGCTTTTCTTATTATTCTCAAAGCAGAGCCATTATCTTTCTCTAACTTATGCTTCAGGTATGGAAAAGCTAATTCACAGCTCCCCAGCTGCTTACTTGTGGGGACAGCTTTCTGCTGCTACAGGCAGTAATTGCCTTACCGTTAGCCTAACTTGCCCTAGAGAAGAAAGCATAGCTTTGCTTGCTTTATCTTGTGGATTTAAAGCAGTGTCTATACTTGCTTTGCATCGAAGAGAATTTCTACAGATATTTTTACTCTAATCCATGTGACTCCTTCCAGTTGGGACATGAAAACAAGATTATGAAGACATGCACTTAAGTACATTTTGTCTTCACTGGTAATGCATTGAAAACAAGTCAGGGATTACCTTATTGAGGGGAGGGGCCAGAAACTACCTTCACTGGTCCACTGGTCCAGGTTAGTGGAGATAGCTTAATAGGTGCTATAGATAAAAACTCACATTCAATTGAACGGATCAGTCAGAAATATCTGAATAGATGAGAATCAAACGTATGGACACCAAGTGGGGGAAGAGGCAGGGGTGGTGGTGGTGGTGGTGTGATGAATTGGGAGATTGGGATTGACATGTATACACTAATATATATAAAATAGATAACTGATAAGAACCTGCTGTATAAAAAAATAAATAAAATTCAAAAAAAAATCATTTAATTTGGTCAAACAGATTAGATCAGACAATTTAAGTATAAACTGTTTGTGCCAAAACAAAAATTCTGTAGGTAAAACTAGGCACATAACAAGATTAATGAAAAATATTTCACTAGTTCTGTTCTGATGTAATGCACAGGATTGGGTTGTTAAACTAGACTCACAAATCTTACCCAATATCAAGCTTTCCTTTTTTTTTTTTTTTTTTTTTTTGTGGTACGTGGGCCTCTCACTGTTGTGGCCTCTCCCGGT
>NC_041214.2:71499746-71506624 GCF_002837175.3 Physeter macrocephalus | reverse complement strand
CCCCGTTGCGCAGCACTGGCTCTGGACGCGCAGGCTCAGCGGCCATGGCTCACGGGCCCAGCCGCTCCGCGGCACGTGGGATCTTCGCGGAGCGGGGCACGAACCCGTGTCCCCTGCATCGGCAGGCAGACTCTCAACCACTGCGCCACCAGGGAAGCCCTCAAGCTTTACTATTAATTTCAAGGGTAAAGCTTATCAAGAGGCATGGAGAGGACAGGGAAGGACCTCGGACATCAAGGGTGGCCAGCCAGGTCCTTTCGTCCTGCAGCAAACAGGTACCTCTGGCTCAGAAGTGTGGTCTGTAAGTGTGACTGTTATTTCACACAGCAGAGAGCATGAAAACTATGAAAAATTCCCATTTTATACCTCAGGGTGGTAGAGCTTATGTGAAATTCTGTAGAGAGTCATGTGTTATAAATCCAGAGGTTCTGCTTTATTTATCATAGATAAATCTTTAGCTAGGGACATCCTATTAAGGACATTCTGAAGTCAAGTTCTCCTCCTCTTGGCATATATTTTTAGTCTATCTACTTGAATATTTAGTCAACAAGGAGATTAGACTGGTTGACATACCTTCTTTTCCTTCTTCTGAGGGTATGCCCCAGAAAAAAGTGTAAATAAATATAAGGTCAGTTGTTGTAACTCCCTCCTCCCTATGCCTCAACAGTTTCTGAGGGAACATCAGCCCCATCTGTTAATCTCTACACCCCATACACACACACACACACACACACACACACACACACACACACACACACTCACTCACAATGGACCCTGTCAGTTTTTCAGGTAGACTTAGAAACCCAGAGTAATTTTGGTTCCTCTGTGGGGTTTACAATTTTTCTTTTCTTTTGCTCTGGCTTTTGGCAGTGGCATCTGCTGCTGAACCTTCACAAGGCCAAGGCACTGGTATTGACGTCCATACCAGAGATTTTGTAATTTAGTGCCTGACACTCAAGGGCACTGGTGCCCGTGTGAGGGCTTCCCTCCTACTACTACTCCAAGGCAGCAAGGCACTACCTCACCCTATTGTCCTTCTCAGCCTGGGTTACTGTAGGTTTAGTAACTGCTCCTCCTCCAAGTTCAAGCCCCTAGGTCTGTCCCACTGCAATCTGTCTCACATATTGCATTCAAATGTTCTTTCTAAAATGCAAATATGATTGTACCCTTCTCAGAACTAGAAACTTTCAGTGGCTCCCCAGGGTCATCAGTATAAAAACATAAGCTTCTTATTCTATATGCCATATTTTGGAGTCGTATCACTGAACACTTATCCTACTTCACATCTTTTCCACTCAACTTACATAACTCAGCTTTAGATCAGCTCTCCCTTGTTTTCAAGATTCTGTGCCATCATAATTTCTGCTCACTCTGCATGATGGTCTTTTCTCCCTTTTTTAAATACAGATTAGTTCTTCCTTATCCTGCATTGTTTGGTTCAGGTATTGTCTTCTCTGGGATAATTTTCTGGTCCCAGCGTTCTAGAGTTGAAGAAAAAAAAAAAAAAGAGCAAAATGACACCTACTATGTATGTTACAGATGTCTGTTCTCTTGCCTGTCTCTCTTACTACCCTCGGAGCAAGCATTTTATAGTTTATTTGGTTGCAACTTCAGTGACTGGCATACAGAAAAATGCAAGGATGGATGTCATGAAGGGCACACATGGGAGCTTTACTGTGACAAAGGGGTGTGACACCTTTTCCTCAGACTGAAGGGAGAGGTGTGGCTCTAGAGAGAGCTCTGGGAATTGGGAAGGAACCTTGAGGGGATTCAGGCCTGATCCTGATATGCAGGTCGTTAAGTTATCTGATGAGAATGAATATGGGGCCGAGGACTTGAAGAGAAAGCTTGGATATGAAGAGAATGAGATAGGCTGCAGACTGAAGATAAATTAGAGGGTTTAAAAGAAGCAGGACTCCCCAAGGCAAATTGCCAGTGGTAACTTTGAGTGAATTTCTGCAGTGATGGTCTGTTGACTTTGTGTTGAAGCAAGTAACAGATCCTGAGACTATTTGCAGAGTTTGCATGAGGGGAGGACAAAGGGTTGAGGAGGTTGATGAGAGAACTCATGGCCTAAGGAGGTGAGCCTGGAGAAGGAAGGATGCGAGGTCAAGAAAGGGCTGAGACATTGTAAAGGATAGTGTGGCATCACTTTACATCCTTGGCTTTTACTGTGGCTAAACAAACTAAACTCTCATTGCCAATGAGAGTCATAAGATTCCCCAATATGCGAACAGTGTTATCCACTTCAATGTTGGAGATTTGAATGTTATGAAATGTTTAAGGCAAAAGGAATAACAAGACTTTTATTCCATGGATGGGAGAACAGGGGGAGCTAGAACTAAAATCATTTCTCACTAAGAAAATTGATAACATCCTTAAAATCTAGTTGTTCTTTCTATCTGGGTATCATCTGGAAGAGAGAATTAAGTAAATCATAAAGCTTTCTCCTGTTCAGAATTACTTTCTTTGATTTAAAACATTTTCAGCTCTCTTGTCTCTTGGGCTAATTGTCATTATAGACAAGGGCCCTCGCTGCTAAGCTGTCTGCCCAACACACTGTGTAGAGAAAGATTAAAAGATAATTGGATCAAATATTTCACAGGAAAAACACCAAGATGAAACATTTCTCTGTTAGGCCTATCCCCCCGCGGGGAACACTGGAATTAAGTGAGCCACAAATAGTACACAACGACCTCACCAAATGCAACATTACAGAGCCTGACTAAGATGGTTGTATAATAATAAGAAGAAGCTGCTTTACTTGTGATGAAAGAAAAAAAGGACTGTTCACACTCTTCCATCTCATATACCAGACAATCTGAGAGTTCTTTTTACCTTCATAAATAGGGTTGACTTTAATGTGGTCATCAGAGCCTTTTTTAGGGTCTTTACAGGCCCAAAGCATTCTTACTGTTGGAGACACGCTCCCATCCCACATTATATAATAAATAAATTGAAATGCACCTTGGTCCCAGATCAATCCAAATTTACATATTTATTTCTGTAGAATTGTAGTTATTTAGTTAACATGTTATATTTTATATTTAATTAGAATACTTATTCCTTTTAGTTTTGCAATGTTCTTTTATTATTTTGTAGCTGGTAGTATTTTTCCAAGTCTCAAACATTTTGTTGGCCTTTATAAAGTCTATCAATAGTAGGCACTGTGACTGATGATATCAAGGGATGAGTGGCTCTGAGCACAGGGGGAGAGGTTGGATTCTTTGAGGAGATACTGTAAGATGAAAAGGTGACTGAGAGTTCAAGTCCAAGCTTTGCATCTAACCGGTGTGATGCAGGCAAGACCTTTGCCTCCCTCTCAGTCTCATTAACCAGAACAAACACTAGTTAATGCTGTGTTTCCCAGCTTTTAGTAGAAACAGATAAATAATCGGGCAAATACAATAAAGTGATAACACTTATTAAAGACATATATCAGGTTGCTATGGGAACAAATAAAAGGGGTAGGAAGTTCAAGGAAGTCATGGTTTTGTTCCTTAGTGAAAATACAGGTAATACCCATGTTGCCCTTTTTTTTTTTTTACCAGCTTTATACGGGGGATCAAACAAGAGTATGTTACATCAGAAAACTTTTTTTCATACTTTATGGTACAGTAGAAACAACACAGAGTTGAAGTCAGAAGACTTGGTTTTAAATTCCAGGTTTTTCCTCTGAATGATCTGAAAAAATCGCTTAGCCTATCTGGACCTCAGTCTGCACATCTCTAAAAGCAGGGTTTGCTGAGTTGAATAGTGTCCTCCCCAAAATCATATCTATCCAGAACCTGTGGATGTGACCTTATTTAGAAATAGGGTCTTTGCAGGTGTAATCAAGTTAAGATGAGCTCATACTGGATTAGAGTGCATGCTCATCCAAGAACCGGTGTCCTTATAAGGCAAGGGAAATTTGGACATAGACATACAGGGGAAAGGGATTTGTGAAGATGGAGGGAGAAGTTGGAATGATGCATTTACAAGGCCAGGAAGCCCAAGGATTGCCAGCAACCACCAGATGCTAGAAGAGGCGAGGAAGGATTCTTCCCTAGAGCCTTCAGAGGGAGCATGGCCCTGTCAACACCTTGATTTCAGACTGCTAGCCTCCAGAACTGTGAGAGAATACATTTTTGTTGTTTTAGGCTACTCAGTTTGTGGTAATTTATTATGGCAGCCCTAGAAAACGTATATGGGATAATAGCAGGACTTACCTACCTCACGGTAGTGTAATATAAAGTCTAGAGAGGGCCTGACCGGGGTACAGCCATCAGAATCCAACGACCAGGAGATACATTTTGGAGCAACCATACCACCTTATGACATGGCTGTCTGCCTTATTCAGCGTACGTCATTCTTCTCACTTCCATTTTTCCTCTACCAACTTCCAATCACCATGCTCTTCATTGACTCGTGATTGATAACTTCCTTTTCTAGCTTAATATGTCATAGCCCAAGAAGCAGTGATTTTATTTTTTGGAATTGGCCTCCAGAGTCTCTGCTTATATCTTCCTGGGTGAGAATATGTAAGGAGAAGCTGGAAAATTATGCTCAAACAATAATGCTTTTCTAAAGAAAATAGCCTAGCTTTCTGATTTTATTTGAGTTAATCTTAGGCATTTTATAAATTATTAATTTAATGTTTTTTCTAAAATCCAGATGATAACTATAATTCAGACAAGGGGTCAGTGATGAGGTATGGTAGCTATGTATAGCATCTTTATATTGTGGTTTCAATCTGCACAAAATTTAATTTATCCATGTATACACACACACATGCACACACACACAGACACACACACTTGACATTCTTATATAAAGTTTTAATTATTATGTTAGCATTTTTCTTTTTCCATAATCCTTTGTTTTTCCACAAAATTATTAACAAAAACATTTTAAAGAACACCATTTAGTAGTTGTCCTAATCATGACAATAGGGAGGTTTGTTTCTTTCCATATTATTTTTCCTTGATTATATTCTGTTTATCTCCATTGCTTTGTATAAATCGTCCTGTAAAGACTTTTCAATTTTATTTAAAATTTAAATGTGATATTGTTGGAGGTATTATTACTCATAACTGTCTCTAATAGCGAAGATCTTGAAATCAAATCAAAATACCTTGATTTGAATCTAAATCCTGGCTCCACTATTTACTGGTTTACCTTAGGCTTCTATAAAATGGGAATAAAAACATAGGTCCTAGGTACACTTACTTGATATTTGTGAATATCTGAAGGGCTAATGTATATTGAAATGACTTGAAAACTGTTAATAGCTATGTCTGTGAACATAATCAAATGATTTAATTCATGCTCAATTCTGGGGTAATAATAATAATAATAACAATAACACCAGCTCTCATTTGTTCTCAAACAGCACTTTACATATATTTATTTACTTGTTCAGTTTTCATTACCACAAAGTAGCATCCCATCTTACAGATGAAGAAGCTGAGGCACAGAGACTTTTCCAAGGACACTTAGCAAGATGGAAGATGAACCTGGTGGAAGACGGACCTGGTGGTCAGTTTGGCTCCAGAGTCAGCACTGTTAACCAGGACGCTAATGCTGTAGAATGCAAGTATCTCTTAGCTATGGTTTCATGTGCCAAATATTTTAAAAATGTGTCCTGTTGAGGAAATAAAATAGGGAACCCAGAAGAGATCATTTCAAAATGGGACAGAGAGCCCATGGAACAGTATTGCCGCTTAGTCTAAACATGTAAATTTTCTTCTCGAGGCAAGTGGGAACCTGAACGGGCACATAGAAACCTGCTGTCCATAAGGAATGTGTCCTCGGGCGTGGGAGTCAAGGAAAGGGCCCTCACGGCCTCAAGGGGTCAGCAGGGCTTAGATCAGAAGTCTGCGCCCTGACATGTTCTCTGTAACATGAAGATAACAGATGTGGTGGCGGTAACCAGTTTGAACTTTTAAAGAAAGTCTGAACTATGTCAAGCTCCTGATTTACCACCCTCCACTTTCCCATAGGGAAAGCCTTCCAAGCAAAAGGCAGAGGGTGAGGCAAAAGCTGTGAACTGAGGCTGTGACAGCAGTCAAATTACAGTGTAGAATGACTTTTCCCTGTGGTAGTATGTCTACCTCTCTTTCCTTGCCAATAGCCCTCCTTCCCAGACTTACACGCGCACCAGCATTATTCACCATTGATGATTATTTTATCTGCATAGAGAACTAAACATGTTGCTGTCATAAAAGGAAAGGAACAGACTTTTAAAATTGCTTCATGAAGGAGCTCTCCTATATCAGTGCCGTTAAATTAAATTTCTGCTCTGGATGATGAATAAAAATGGCTTGTGATTTTTTTTTCCCTTGGGTGACTCATTTGGTTTGAACTTCAAGGCAATTCCTCAGAAATGGAAAGAGGCTGTTTAAAAATCAGCTGCGAGGTTGTCATTTAAAAATTGTTTTTGAAAGTGAGGTGATCTCTGCCCGCACTGAATGATAGAAGACAAATTTGAAAATCCTGAACTCAGTTCTCAAAGACATCTTTGAAAAAGAAGCTTAAAAAATTTTAAGTAGCCTCTTAAAAAAGCAATTTGAAGGGAGTGAAGGAACGAGAATAAAATCTTAATTTTTTTAAGCGAAAAATTATACCTTTTCTTGTATGAAGAGAAGTTTCTGGGTACCTCTGTCTCACATCTCCCTTAGGAAATTATTAGCATTCCTCAGCAAAATCTAATACCTCTTCTTAAAAAAACAAAACTTAGTATAAGCCTAAAAACAATACTTTGTATATGTCATGGTTGCTATATCTTCAGTGGACGGTATAATAATATTTAAATCTTTTTATTAAGCATTAAGGTCTGAGATATTCTGGTGGCAGAATACAATGTTAAAGGTCACCAGGGGTTTCCCTGGTGGCGCAGT
>NC_041214.2:71497241-71499634 GCF_002837175.3 Physeter macrocephalus | reverse complement strand
AGCCTGTGCTCCGCAACGGGAGAGGCCACAACAGTGAGAGGTCTGCATACCGAAAAAAAAAAAAAAAAAAAGGTCACCAATAGAATTCATATTATGCAGTTTTTCTTAAAATCTATTTTCTTTTTCTTCTAAAATGTAATTTAAAAAATGTTCCTCTGGGGAATGTCTTGGGCTATTGGGAGGACTTCAGACCGCTGGCGTTATCCCATGGATTCCTCGCCTAGTTTACCACCTTCCAGCTCACCCCCCACACACTCTTGCAAGTTCATCCATGACCCTGGAAAGACTTGCTCATGAAATTATCCCATAAAGCCTTTATCATTTTATTCAATCTGTGTTAAAATAAAAATAACCCTGCAAGAAGTGAGGCTTTAGGTGAATGACTTTCCAAATGTTCAAAACAATTTTTTTATTTTTTTCCAGCTGCACAATTCAAAGTTAAAGGACCTCTCTTTTGGAATTGCCACTAGGAGCAGATCAGGGGAGATGCAGATGGCGAAGATGCAGAAGGGCGGGGTGGGCCACCAGCTTTCTGCCTCATATCCCACAGTCCCAGAGAGAGACCTGATGGCCCAAGTTAAATCCTAAAGTTGCTGAGGTATCCAATCTGTGATTAAAGCACAATGTGCTTAAACTCTTTGCTGTTGGTGGTAAAAAAAAACCTTGTGAAAACCTTGTTCTTTCCAACCATTCAGGAAATTCCGGAGGAGGTAAAGTACTTAGCTACATTTTTTCTTAGTCATCTTTAGCTTCAAAAGCCCATTTTCTCTGAATTAATTCAATTTACACATCATTTCACCTTCGTTCACCAGCTGTCCAGGTTCTCCTGTTGTGACCTAAAGCTGCATCTCAGACCCATTTCTTTCATTTCCACACACAGATAAGAACACCAAAGGCTTTGGTGCCGGTGGTTCTATAACACAATAATGTGAACAGCTTCAGAACGACTATTAGATATCTAAGTTCTTACGGAGTATTTCTGTTATTCGACCAACCTGGATGCTGGCTTTCCTTTTTCTCCAGCCCTGTTTTCCTCTTCTCCTGCCTCCCCAATTCCTTCTTTACCTCACAAGGTCATTTCTTTGAAAAGTAATTGTCTCCCTCCTACCTATTCTCCCCAGCTTCACCTTTCTTTCTACAATGTTAAACCAAAAGTATTCTTTTCTCAGACAGAATTCTGGTACCAGCTTATAAAATAACACCCTTTTCGACTTACTACTTTAGCATAAATAAAACATCGCAGAACAAGTTTTCAGCTCAGGGTGGCAAAGAGAAAGAGAGGAAATCCTCAGTAGAATGGGGTATATGGAGGTAGAGGAAAGATGCAAAGGGGCAGAGGTCCTAGGAAGGAGTGCAGTGGCAGTGGAAACAAGTCTGCCACCTGCCACCGTATGGCTTAGCTTTGTCCCTGCTCCCTACAAAGGCTCCCCACTGACTATGTCTCCATTAACTCATTTCTTGATTCTAACTTTTTAAACCAGAATTGTGATACTACAAATTTATTTTGTTACTGTCTCCAGATTTCCAAATGTTGCCTCTCAGAAGTACTTTTACCATCCCCTCTCTACCAGCTGATAATATATTCTCTCTACAGATTCTGGCATTAATGACTCAGGATCATAACCTCCTGTGAATTGTATATTATTAAATCTCCTTTCCAGCGGCTGAGATTAGAATAAAGAGAAGTTAATAAGTTGCATAGAGTCACAAAATGAGTCATTAGAACTAGGGACAGATTTCAGACACTGAAGCCACACATCCTGCTTCTCAATAGACCCGCAGGCTGCATATTAATTTAACTTCCCTGCAAAAAAGCTGAATCACGCTGTCCTCTTCTGTGTCATGCTCCCTGCTCAGAGAGGGTTCACTGCCTTTGATGCTTCATGCTCATTCTGTCATCTATCTATCTAAATAATTATAAAGGAATTTTACAAATATTTCTAGAACCTTCTACCTTACATAGTGATCTAATGTCAGTCTTTTCAAAGAAGTTGAAATGACCACATTCTAAACAGCAAAGTACCATAACATTCTTCCCTACAAACTGCCCACATGCATTCATTTAACTTCAGCCCATTATTCAGTGCTTTTTACTTTAGATCATTTGAGCTAAAGGGTGTTTCCTTGAAAAAAGAAAAAACGGTTTAGAAAGAAAAGTTGGACCATCACTCTTGGGAATCTTCAGTACTTGGAGAAAGGTAGGGAAGAAAGGACTTCTGAATTAGAAAATTATCATACTCATTGGTGCCAAAGCCAAGGTTTGTCAAGTCCAAAAGTTTGCTTGCAGGCATATTTTTGTTTGTTTGTTTTGCTTTGATTTTTTTGAAGTATAGTTGATTTACAATGTTGTGTTAATTTCTGCTGTATAGCAAAGTGATTCAGTTATACATATA
>NC_041214.2:71451524-71496843 GCF_002837175.3 Physeter macrocephalus | reverse complement strand
TGAAGTATAGTTGATTTACAATGTTGTGTTAATTTCTGCTGTATAGCAAAGTGATTCAGTTATACATATATATACATTCTTTTTTAAAATATTCTTTTCATTATGGTTTATCATAGGATACTGAATATAATTCTCTGTACTATACAGTAAAACCTTGTTGTTTATCTATTCCATATATAATAGCATACATCCACTAACCCCAACCTCCCAGTCCATCCCTCCCCCAACCCCCTCCTCCTTGGCAACCGCCAATCTGTTCTCTATGTCCCTGAGTCTGTTTCTGTTTTGTAGATAGGTTCATTTGTGTCATATTTTAGATCCCACATGTAAGTAATATCATATGGTATTTGTCTTTCTCTTTCTGACTTATTTCACTTAGTATGATTATCTCTAGTTTCATCCATATCGCTGCAAATGACATTATTTTGTCCTTTTTCATGGCTGAGTAGTATTCCATTGTATATATGTACCACATCTTCTTTATCCATTTATCTGGCAATGGACATTTAGGTTGCTTCCTTGTCCTGGCTACTGTAAATAGTGCTGCAATGAATGTTGTGGTCCATGACTCTTTCTGAATTATGGTTTTCTCGGGTTATATGTCCAGTAGTGGGATTCCTGGGTCATATGGTAGTTCTATTTTTAGTTTTTTAAGGAACCTCCATACTGTTCTCCATAGTGGCTCTATCAGTTTACATTCCCACCAACAGTGCAAGAGGGTTCCCTTCTCTCCACACCCTCTCCAGCATTTATTGGTTGTAGATTTTTTGGTGATGGCCATTCTGACTGGTGTGAGGTGATACCTCATTGTAGTTTTGAGTTGCATTTCTCTACTGATTAGTGATGCTGAGCATCCTTTCATGTGTTCGTTGGCAATCTGTGTATCTTCTTTGGAGAAATGTCTGTTTAGATCTTCTGCCCATTTTTGGATTGGGTTGTTTGTTTATTCGATATTGAGCTGCATGAGCTGCTGGTAAATTTCGGAGATTAATCCTTTGTCAGTTGCTTCATTTGCAAATATTTTCTCCCATTCTGAGGGTTGTCTTTTCATCTTGTTTATGGTTTCCTTTGCTGTGCAAAAGCTTTTTTTTCTTAATAGATTTATTTATTTATTCATTTTTGGCTGTGTTGGGTCTTCGTTTCTGTGTGAGGGCTTTCTCTAGTTATGGCGAGCGGGGGCCACTCTTCATCCCGGTGCGTGGGCCTCTCACTGTCGTGGCCTCTCTTGTTGCGGAGCACAGGCTCCAGACACGCAGGCTCAGTAGTTGGGGCTCACGGGCCCAGTTGCTCTGCGGCATGTGGGATCCTCCCAGACCCGGGCTCAAACCCGTGTCCTCTGCATTGGCAGGCAGATTCTCAACCACTGCGCCATCAGGGAAGCCCTGTGCAAAAGCTTTTAAGTTTCATTAGGTGCCATACAGACCCTCACCAGGTTGGGTTACCAGACAGAATACAGGATGCCTAGTTTAGTTTGAAGTTTAGATAAACAATGAATCATTTTTTCATATAAACATACTCCAAATTATTTGTTATTTATCTGAAATTCAAATTTAATAGGTACTCTGTATTTTATCTACTGAATCTGGCAACCCTATTGACTAGGGAAATATACTTGTTTCAGAACTGACTGTCAAGACTGCAGCTCAGAAACCTGATGTCGTTGGCACAGACAGTGGGCCAAGTCATTTATTACTTGTTAGAAAAGTAGCTGTCAAGAGAGCCAGATAGCCATACCAGCCTATGTATACATTCTCCCCTGGAGGCAAGTTGAATATGAAACCATTTTAAATACCTGATTGTTTCTTGGTGAGCAAGTTCTCCCCTCCTAGAGGGATGCTGAGCCAAGGAAATGGTAGAGTTCAGCTCCCTGGGATGGGCACTGCCAACATTTGCTTCTGTAGTTCTCCTTTTTCTCAGTCTTCATGGATTCTATTCTGACTGGTACATTACATTTTATATTTGAAATGACCATTTAATTGAGAATAATCCATTCTTGCCTAACTTAGAACAAATCTGTCTGTTCAATTTGACTCTACACATCTTTGATTGATCTGTTATATCTTGATCTTAAAGTTTAACCTTTCACATTAATCTTATTTTGTAATATTTAATCTTCATGATGATAACCTTCCTATGGTCCATATTCTGAAAACAAATTCCAGGTATATGAATAAAAGACACACTGGTACAGAAAGGCACTTTTTTAGAGGTTCAAAGAAAATGAAAAAAAAAAAAGATATTTTTGAGAATCTAAGATCTTTTTTTTTTTTCTGGCTGACTTCCTTCAGGAAGCTAAGGAAGATGACCTTTAAATAGACTGAACAGACCCAGAAATATAATAAGGAGTCGCACACAGTCCTACCTCCCTAATAAACAGTCTGCAGCAGAATCCCTCTCACCCCAATCTCAAACTCAGGAAACAGTTACAGTCATAAGCAAGAAGATGAGTGTTTCTTTAGAAGTCCGGCCAAGACAAACCTCTGCCACCAAAGTAAGTGGTGGCCTCCTGAACCTCAGAGTCTTCAAGGAAGTTAGGAACAGTGAGTTTATTAGGTAATCTTCCTTTTAGGGGGAAAAGCATTTGCTTTATCTGTATATTCCTGACAGGCAGTAGTACTAATGGACAAATTCACACAATAGTCTGAATGTGACTCAGGGGTTAGTTCAGACATCTTTGGATTGTTACCTCAAAGTTCGCCCATGCACGTAATAACAATTAGGTTTCAAAAATTGAGACTGAGCATTTTTAATCCAAGTAATCTCCTTATCATTGAATGCTTTTAGATAACTTTTGGAAATGTAAACACATAGTACAATATCTAGAAAGTAAAGAACTTCTTACTTACAAATTATAATCATATATGACAATTTTTCTACTTTCACATTCTTTGTGTGTCCAAAATTAATTCTTTATTCAAAAAGAAGAAATAATTTTAAATTTTCAAATGATGGTATAAATTATAAAATGTTCTATCTGAAGAACTGAGAAATAGGAACCTCTTAAAGGAAAAGTCTAATTTAAGAGAAAAAAATAATTGCAAAAAAAAAACTTTGTTTAATTGTAGAGACTCTTAAAATGTATTCTCAGTGGACTGGAGCAGTAGATGTTATTTATATATCAGCCATACTTCTCTTTTACAAGGTTTAGGCAATTCAGAACTTCACACAGAAATCATTTCTTAGTGTTGCAAATGTTTTATTTGATTTCCTATAGGGAAAAAGAAAAAACCAACCCAGAAAGAATAACTGATGGATAGAGAAAAAAAAGGCTCCCAACCCTTTTAGAGTATTAAAATATATGAACATCGGAGGGATCATTCAGTTTACAAATATTTACAGAGATCATATTATTTGCCAGACACGTGATAGAAGCTGGTAATGGAGAAATGGACTGCATTGTCAATGTTCCTTTCCTTATGGAACTCACAGTCGAGCACTCTGCTACCTGTGTGGTAGCCATTAGTCACATGTAGATATTAAAATTAAATAAAACTTAAAATTCAGTTCTTAAGTCACATTATTCACATTCTTAAGTGTTTTATATTACAAAACGATTCCATTAGCACAGAAAATTCTATTAAGTAATGTTGGTAGTAAAAGAACTATATAGTAATCAAATCATCACGTATATAAATACATGATTACAAACCGTGATAAATGCTCTGAAATAAAAGATAAAGGTGCTTCAAGAGCATAAAGCAAAGTGATTTGAACTAATCTAGGGTGTGATAGAAGGCTTTCCTAAGGAAATAATGGTTGACCTTATAGTGGAAGGATGAGTAGGAAAAAAAAGTAGCCATGGATTGAAAGAGTGGTCATGCCAGAGGGAACAATGTGAGCAAAGGTCCTGAAGCAGGAAGGACCCCTAGATTCAGAGGGATCCAAGGAAGGCTGGGAAGCAGGAAAGGGGTGTGTGATGAGGCTGAAAATGTTGGTAAAGGCAAGTTACATGAAAAATGAGTCTTTCTCCTGGGAGTAATCCGCAGCCATTGAAGGATTTTTAGCGAGGCGGTGGCTTGATCAGATGCTAATTTTAATGCAGCAGGATGGGGCTCTGACCCTTTCAATCCTTTAGCTCTTCTCATCCTCAGCCTTGCTGGAAGGTCGCTGTTTAACAGCAACATGTCAAAGATATTCCATGGAAGGCAATCTCTAGTAGCAAGAGAGCAGTTTGTGGATCTCCTAGATTCTCCATTCTGAAGAATGAGAAGATCCAGGGGAAAAGGAACCAGCCCATCTTCATCAAAAAGATGAAGACCCCACGAAGATGCAGTAGGAAAAGGGAGGAGGGTGGAATACCATGGGGGACTTTCCACCTGACCATTCAAAGTGAACTCAACACTCACTGAAAGTTGCTTTTAGAGGACAGTAATAATAATAAAAAGTGACATTTATCCAATGAATATTATGTACCTATCACTGTGTTAAGTATTTTGCCTGTTTAAAGTCATTAATCTTTTAAATATATGTGCATGTGTATGTCCTGTAAAATAACTCTTATTATTCTCATTATCCAAATCATTGTTGTCTTTGAAGTGTGGTCTCCAGATTAGCAGAATCAGCATTACCTGGAAACCTGTTAGGAGTTCAAAATCTCAGGCCCTATGTCAGACCCACTGAATCAGAAACTGGGGATGAGCACAGCATTCTGAGTTTGAACAAGACCTCCAAGTGATTCTGCTGAACACACTAAAGTTTGAGAACCATTGATAAAGAGCAAAAGTGCCTGGATTAAATTTTAGCTCTGTCCATTTCACCTGTGTAATCTTGGGAAAATCACTTAACAATTTTAGAGATAAATGACTAAATTGCTTCAATAGTGTAACTCATCTCCTTTGTTTTGTTTCATTATTTTTCTATCATTACAAAATGATTCTCTTTATCTCAGATAATTTTTTTACATAAACTATAGTTTTCATGATAATAGGTTAAACAATGATGAGAGCACATTAAAATGACAGCCTGAATTTATAATCTATAGATTTGTGACCTTCTTAAACAATATTGAGAACCCCAGAAGTGGTAATGGAAAAAAGCAAATATCAAGGGTGATTGATAAACAATATAGATTTATTTTGCCTGCTTTTAACTTTTTAAATGAAATTATACTCAATATTATGTCTTGCTTCTTTAGTTCAAAACTATGCTGTTAAGTACAGTTGAGGTGTGTTCACTGTTATGCTGTATAATATTCCATAGTATTACAATTTAATAGTGCAGCGTTTGGCAATTTTTTTTTTTACTTTTACTAAGAAAACTTCTTTGAATGTACTGGAACATGTATTTTGCTTCAATGTGCAGGCATTTCTTGAGGATAGGTACCTCGAAGTAGAACTACAGGGTCATAGGATATGCACACATTTAGTTTTGCCAAGTAATACCAAACCTTATTGTATAAGATTATATTCTCACCACAAATGTATTTCTCATTATTTCACACCCTCACCAGCATTTTATTTGTTCTTTTCTGTCCATCATCTAAATACACTCCCATATTTCTTTATCTGCCTATTTCCTGAAATCTTCCTCTGGGACTTTAGCATCATGTTAATAATTTTTCTACATATTAATTAGTTTAGAGAGTCTTGATTTCCTCCTACTCAATGACCTTCCTCTCTATCACAGGTCATCTACTCACTGACCATCCATTGAATATCATCACTGCTCACACAATTTCTCCACCTCAAAACTTTTTTCACCATGGCTCTTGGTATTTAGGGAGGTGATAATTACATCCTGTTTTTCCAACAAAGTTCAGAATCAAGTGAGAAATTTATAAAGGTATCAGACAGGTGAAGATTTATTATTGTTGGTGCCAAAGGAGAATGTAGCATGGGCTTAGGCATAATGGGATTCCTACTGCTTTCCCTCATGAATGAAAACCTTCCCTCCCAGAAATGAAGTCCTTCCAACTGAAAAAAGAATTTGCGTTTCTCAAGAGCCCCATGGAAGGAGCTGTGCCAAAAGGCTATTTTCCTGATCTTACCATGAAATAAGTTGCTGTTCTTCCTTTAGAGAAGAATAAAAAGTATTCCTTCTACAAGTTTTCCTTCTGTGACATGAGTTACCTCTATTCCTGGGAAATGTGAGGAGAAGCCTACCCTTATAACGATAACTTTTTAATCTTCTGCTTCTTCACTCTGTTGTCACTATCACAGAACCTGTTCTTCATCTTCATATAATCACAAGCCTTTGCTTATTCTATTTTTTTCCACATCTCTTCTAGGCTCACGTGTTTTCCAACCCAGGCACCTCACATCTACTCAGCTCAACGATCACCTGACATCACCCAAGAATTTTTTTCCTTGACTTACCTCCATTCCTGCTCTGTCAATTCCCACCTCTGAATCACCAACAATTTCTGCTCGTTCCCGTTTCCCTTCTTGGACTTTTAATTTTTTCCTGGCTTTACTGAGGAATAATTGACAAATAAAAATTGTGTATCTTTAAGGTGTACAATGTGATGTTTTGATGCAAAATGTTTACATTGTGAAATAATTATCACAATCAAGTTACTTAACATATCCATCCCCTCACATAGTTTCTAAGATACCATTTTTTGTTGTGGTGAGAACATTTGAGATCTACTCTACCAATTTCAGTATACAATATAGTATTATTAACTATAGTCCCAGGCTTCTGAATATTTTTTTAGATAGTCATAAGTTTACTAATTATAAATTCAAGCTGTCCTGATTTTAAATGTGTTCTGATAATTTTTAAACAAGTATTTAACCCAATTACTTTTTCACATTCATCACCTCAATTGTTTTAAAACTCTGCTGTTTTTATGTTCTATTTTTAATCTACCACTATCATCCAACAGAAGTCCTCTCACTCACCTAAATATCTACAGCACTTTAATTGTTCTTTTTTTCTTGTTTTTGCCTTGTATTGTGGCCCTACTTTCTTTCTTCTACTAGATTATATTATATCTGTGCCTTTTCTATATTAATTTTGCTGTCTCCATTTTTATGATCCCCATTGTCTTTTGTGCCCGGCCCATGAAATGCCTTTAAATTTTTTAGTAAAAGATTGAGTGAAGAAAGCAGTCCTTGAGCCCCTGGGGTTTTATAGATTCTATTGAGAAGGGGTTGGTGGTGATACAGAATCTAACTGTACCCATGATATATATATACAAAGTTCATACACATATATGAACAGTGCTCATCATATATATATATATATATATATATATATATATACATGAAATAGATCCCTAAATAGCAATTTTACTTCTTATTAATTCAGCTGCAGTTTCTGCATTTTACAAACACTATTATGTCCAACTTAAGATAAATATTAGTTTCTCTGTTCAATATTGCCCTACTTTCAATCCTGATCCTCTCAACATGTGTATAATAGCAAGTCTATATAATAAAGGAGAGCTTGGCTTGTTGTCTATAGAAACTTACCAATGCTATATTCTGTTTATAGTTCTGTTGTGAAAAATAATCTACTGAACCTTAAGTGATTTCCTTGGCTTTGCTGGGGAAATATATGAGGGTATCAGAGAGACAATAACTGGTCACTACTGGGAGACTTTGAATGACAGATAGAATTCATATATACTCAGTAAAGCACATTTTCTTATTAGCAGGAAGTAATAACTAGTAAACCAAGAAAGACCTTAATTTCAGATAACTGAAATTAGAAAATAAACGAGTCAAATCAGCTTACTAAGGGTTGCTTCTTATTTGCAAACATATAAAAACATGCAAATCTTGACTAAGTTTTAAAAGTGTTGTCTAGCTATTATTTGGCATTATGTAGACATTATCTCTGACTACTGTATCTTCAGTCATTCTTGTTTCCATTATTTGGTATAAAGCAAAGTGGGTTGCCAATCATTTATGAACACTAATCTTGCCTTTGCTATAAACTAAGTTTATGGTTTAGTGTAATATGTTTTACTCTTTCTGTGCCTTTGATGCCTCAGAAAAAAGGCACAAACAGTTTAAAAATATTCCTCTCAATGTATCCTCATTGAAAAATAATATTAGACAGGCGGAAGGCTTGGAAAGTTCAATTGTGACAAATAATATAACAAATCCTACTCTTCTGTCAAGAGAAACTATATAGATGCAAGATAGAAAATCTATTTCTGAGTTTTGGTCTAGAGTTTCGGGTAAATTACAAATTCCTCACACCCTTCCTGAAGGGTTAGCACTTTCTTCATTGCAGCGTTTGACAAATTGGGATCAACAAGATGGACCTGTAGTTACTTTTCAGAGAGCTATTTACTCTGGGTTGTTAAATTTGACAAATGATGTAGGGCGCTACAGAGGCTCAGCTGTTCAGTGAAAAAAATGAATTACCATTCGAAAGGAGGAATTGCTCTCACTACATATAAATATTAGTCTTGTATTTAAATTCATATAAAATACAGGCTTAATTGCAAATTTACCCCTTATTAGTATCTCATAAACATTAAGAGAATTGTAGATGATTTGTCCTTTGAGAAGCTTCCTTAAATACACTACTTAACCAATTCAGTATTAAAAAAGAGATTTATTACCAAATTTCAAATCAAATGTCATAGTGAAAGATTTCATGAGAAACTAGCTAAAGAGGTCATGTCAATTACAAATTTGAATTCTCATGGTAGAGAGAGCCTGGACTCTCTCTGTATCTTTCCTTCTCTCTTCTTTCTATATCTCTTATTCAACCACAAATAAATTGTAGATTTTCTGAAAGTCAGCTATTATGTATCCAAAATTAAAATTAAACAGGCGTTTTCAGCTATTTTCTGTCTACTGTACCTGCCACAGAGAGAGAGAGAGAGAATATAGAATGTAGGGAAGGAAGCAGGGGGAGCAGGGAATCTGTGAAACTACTGAGAATTCAGAGGTCTCTGAATATGCCCGGATGCTGTCTGCTGGGGAGAATCTGAATGGGCCTGTTAAGGAGGATGCTGGCTTTCCTCCCCTTTCCTTATGTGCTGAGATTCCATGACTATGTACAGAGCTAAAGAAAAAAATGTGCAAACTTGGATCCAGGGAAAGTAGTTAGTAATTAGATGGGAGAGGCGATTTCTAATTTGACACAGGAAGGAGACACTTGTACTGTATTTTAGTCCCATTGAACCTCAGCCGATTTTCTAAGACAGAAAAGCTGAATTATATAGTGACTTAAATATGAGGGCTATATTACATGGGACAAGTGCTTTAATAAATGAAGAGTACAGGAAATAAACATATTTTTGAAGAGCACAGCCTTTGGAGTTAGAAGTATCTGATTTCAAATTACAGCTCTCTCTTGAAGTAGCTGCATAAAAGTGGACAATTTACTTCATCTCTCCAACTCTCAGTTTTCCCTAGTGCTGAAGGAAATAACAACATCATGAACATGGCATTGTTTTCAGGTATAAATGGACTGTTATATAAGGAGCACTCAGAATTGGACTAAAAAATGGTATCTACTAAATTAGTGCAGTAAGAGTAGTAATAATTCACCAGTATAAGGGGGGGATATTTCTCCCTTTTGTTATTGGTTCATTTGTTCATCATTTATTCATTGATTGAACTGGGCTAAGTGCTGGGAATATGAAGGCAAACTAAGATAGTTGTTATCTGTGAGATACTCATCATCCTATGCTAGAGATTACCGTGTCTCTGTTTAAACCGACTGGTGTTACACTATCTGTGAAAGAACAATGCATGGTGAACACTGGGGCTAGGAAGGGTGTGGTCAATTTTATGATGTGAGAGAGAGGAGGTCAGGCAAGACTTCATAAAGGAGGTGCATGTTTTTTAATTGAGGTACAGTTGATTTACAATGTTTCGGGTGTACAGAAAACTGATCAGTTATATATATATATGTACATACACACACACATATATATCTATATAAATATTCTTTTTTAGATTCCTTTCCATTATAGGTTATTACAAGACATTAAGTATAGTTCCCTGTGCTATACAGTAGGTCCTTGTTATTTATCTATTTTATATATAGTAGTGTGTATCTGTTAATCCCAAATTCCTAATTTATCTGCCCCCGCTTCGCATTTGGTAACCATTAGTTTGTTTTCTCTGACTGTGAGTCTATTTCTGTTTGTAAATACATTCATTTGTATCACTTTTTTAGATTCCACATATAAATATCTTATGATATTTGTCTTTCTCTGTATGACTTACTTTACTTAGTATGATAATTTCTAGGTCCATCCATGTTGCTGCAAATGGCATTATTTCATTCTTTTTAATGGCTGAGTAGTATTCCATTGTATATATGTACCACATCTTCTTTATCCATTCATCTGTCAATGGATATTTAAGTTGCTTCCATGTCTTGGCTATTGTAAATAGTGCTGCTATGAACATTGGGGTGCATGTATCTTTTTGAATTAGAGTTTTTGTGTTTTCGGGATATATACCCAGGGATTGCTATACCATATGGTAACTCTATTTTTAGTTTTTAAAGAACCTCCATACTGTTCTCCATAGTGGCTGCACCAATTTTCACTCCCACCAACAGTGTAGGAGGGTTCCCATTTCAAGTAGGTGCATATTTGAGCACATCTTGGAAAATAACAAGGTATTTACTTAGTGGAAAGTGTGGGAAAGATATTTCAGATGGACCTGGTAGGATCTCAGTGATTAGGACAAGAGTATCTGGAGGTATGGAAGACATTAAAAGGACAAGGAAAGCCTTAGAAAAGGAACTCAGTAAAGCAGAGAAGGAGGACCCTGGAAGGAACAGATCACTATTTATGAGCCACTACAGTCATGCCTGATACAAAAAACAAAGAAATTGGAATCTAATGTTCCTGTCATGTTACTGGTAGGTTTCAAACTCCAATGAGATGTGTGACATTAGAAATTATTTAATCACTTTAAGCCTTTACTTCCCTGAATATAAAATTAAGCTAAGATACCTACCCTGCAGAGTGATTGTGGTGACTAATTAGGTACGATATGTGAAGGATTTAGCAAAGGGTAAGTGTTCAAAATGATAGCAAATATGCCATTATAGCCAGAATAACATGCTGTGACTCAAATGGCTGTCAGGCAAGAAGGCAGGAGTGAATCATGAAGGTGCAAGGTTAGGAAGGAAGAGGGATAGGCGGCTCTCAGGGCTGTGAGAGTGGAGGTGTGGAAGAGGAGAAAGCATACAGACCTGAAATCATAGTGTTCAAAGCAGGCTTGGCTACAGGATTTGCAGGACTCAGAGCAAAATGAAAATGTGGGCCCCTTGTTCAAAAAGCAGGAAAACAGTGCCATTAGAGATACTAGAATACAAAGCTTTTACCTTTAAAATATGTTGTTACTTATGTAACATAAGGGGGTAAGTGATGCATGAATAACAGCATTAGCATATAAATAGTAAAATTCATTTTATAATTTTATATAATACTATAAATACAGAAGCAACCTAAATGTCCATCACCAGAAGAATGGATAAAGAAGTTGTGGTACACATATACAATGGAATATTACTCAGCCATAAAAAGGAACGAAATTGGGTCATTTGTAGAGATGTGCATGGATGTGTCATACACGTGTCATACAGAGTGAAGTAAGTCAGAAGGAGAAAAAGAAATATCGTATATTAACACATATATGTGGAATCTAGAAGTATGGTACAGATGACCTTAATTGCCAAGAAGAAATAGACACACAGACGTAGAGAGCAAATGTATGGAAACCAAGGGGGAAAGGGGTGGGGTGGGAGGAACTGGGAGATTGGGACTGACACATATATACTGTTGATACTATGCATAAAATAGACAACTGATGGGAATTGTACTGTATAGCACAGGGAATCTACTTAATGCACTGTAGTGTCCTAAATGGAGGGGATCTATGTATATGTATGGCTGATTCATTTTGCTGCGAGGTGGAAGTGAACACAACATTGTAAAGCAATTATACTCCAATAAAAATTAATTAAAAAAATAAGACTTTTAAAATGTGTTATCTTCATTTATCATAAGATTTTTCTGTCTTACTTTTCTGCAAATTCTTTTGTAAAGCCATCAGAATATATAGTTTTTTTTCAAAAGTAATTATGAAAATTTTATTTTATTCTTGCATGCATACTAGTAATATTTATTGGATACCTACCATATGCAAAATATGGTCTCGGAGAATGCCACATCTTGGAAGGAACATAAGATAAAGCCACTTCCTAGTCTTGACAATATAACCACATAAATCCAAAAATAAATTTAAAATTATCAAAACCCCTCAGTAATTCTGACTTATTGGAGAGAAGTATTTTCTGAATTCAGAACAATTTTTCTGCTATAGATTATACACATAAACAAATACAATGTTAAGGCTAAGTGCCTTGTGGCTGCATTTGGTTAAATGTTGTTCAGTAGACATTCTGCACTCAACAACAGATTTAAATGTGCTTAAATTATCTGCCTGTTAGCTTTAGTTTACATGGAATTCAATCATGTGTATGTAGACTTCCTAAAATGGTGAAACTTCCTAAATGGTGAAAGAGATTTCCTAAAATGGTGAAAAAAAAGCTTTCTTAAGTAGGTACATATTTCCTTTTAAAGATTCCTGTAAATTTTTTTTTTTTTGCTGTCTTAAAGCTTTATTTTTTTAAATAATTTTGTTTTCAAATGACATAATTGAAAACTGTGTCACTGCTCTTGTCAAATGCAAGATTATAAATAATTTTTAGTAATTTTTTAATTTTGAGAAGATTCTTTTGATGCAACATATTTTATAGATTGTGACAACTTTGGGATAAATTTCTAAGTTATTTTGAAATGTAAATTTTACTACATATAGAACTAATAATTCTTTTGGAGCAATTTTTCTAAAGAGATTTAATTCTTCATAAAAATCACTTTTATATATAATCCTAACTTAATTTTAAATATAAATTTATACAATGGCATTTTAAAGTTTCCTCTGACATTTCTTATAACTGTCTATGCAAGAAATCAAAAGTGGCTTCATGATTTGTATAGAATTCAAAACACCTTTTTCCATATTCTATTGTTGTATCTTCAGTTATAAGGAACACTTAATTATAAAATTATCTTCCATGTTAAAATTAGTTCATTCAAAGCCTTGTATAACAATAGAGTTCTTTTCTTTCAAATGCAACAATCACACTGAATTTATATTTCTAAGCTTGTGGAAATTTGCTTTGCAATGTTGTGGCTGTTTTCAAAGCCGGAGAGTCTAAACTCTTTGAAGAGTTCTAACAATTCCCTGAGTTATTTACTTCCTGAGTAATTGACACACACATGTCCATGTACCTGTTGTTATTCTGTAATAATTTACTGGCAAAGTTTACTGCCCAAGCATCTGCTGTTTCTGGCGCTGCGCAGTCTGCAGAGTTAATATTGGTACATGTGCTGCAGAGACAGGCTTTGGGGCCAGCCTCCCACCGTGAGTCTCAGGGCTGCTCCCATGCAGAGCCCTTCCTCTGGCCCATGGCTGTTACTGCTGTGCTGCCTCTGCTTCTGTGGCCACTGCCACTGTCGTCACTCTGGACCCCTCTGTTCCCAGCGCATATGCATTGCCCCTAGACAAGTGCATATGTGCTGGGCAACCATGCCAATTCTAAGCGCTTGGCGCTGCCCACGATGCCCTGGGCCTGAGCCTGCATGTCTGCTACCTGGGGTATGTCCCTGCTCACGTTCATGCCCCATTGCCCTATCAGACCTCATTTACAAAACCCAGGTTCAAAGATAGAATTATTCAAAATTTCAATAGGCTGGCCACACAGCTTTAAAGCAAGCGTGGGGCACTCCGGAGAACAGGGCCCTGTGTAACTGCACTTGCCACAGCCCATGAGGCTGGACTGGTCCAAAGCGAGAATGCTCCATGCACAACAAAGGGACCTAAGTCTACGAGAGAGACACGCACTAAGTACAGAATCCAAATTTTGATAATTGTGTGAAGGAAAAAAGAGGATGCTATGAGAGAAGATAAGATTCTGTCAGGTTTGGCAAAAATCTCGTTGTTCTGAAGCAGGTATATAGTGGGCGAGCCTCCTGCAAGCTCACTGAGTTGTAGCCCTGTTGCCATGTGACACTAATGTTCATTTAGGAAAAGTACTCCTACTTCTTTGACTTAGGTGGTTGGTTGGTGGCATGAGGGTTGTTAGGATATTTGCCAGATTTACTCAGGAACTTAGCAAGTGGATCCAAGGTCTGGAGAGGAGGCAGGAGGGAAAACCTAGATAATTAGGTGAGCTTCAGCCTTAGGGGAATAGGGATACAAATCAGGAGTCTGGACCAGAGCACAGCCATGAGGGATGCGGACATACTGTGTGGATATTTAATTCTCTTGGAAAGTTTCCTAATTCAAGTAGATCGAGGTCTTTGACCTAGTACTTCACACATCCATTTTTGAATTGTTGTATAAGCAATTATTTTAAAAGAAATTCTTCCTAAACTAAGGAGAGCTATTTTCTTTGAAAATGCATTTGTGAAGCATGAAATTATACCTTTTCCAAAACATAGATATTTCTTTGTTTTAGTTCTGAGAGGACAATTTGGTCTCACAAAACTCTTTCTCTTCCCCATACACAACCCAAGCTTTATTAATCATCTCTGTAAATCATCAAAACTTTTAAATAGGTTCCCTAGGGTATGATATGGGTATGCAAGTTACATATAAATGGTGATGCTAGCTAATTCCCTGAAAACATATGAAAACACAAATACTTTTTCTTTTTAGATTACTAACTAAAACTATTTTAGCAGAGGTAGAAAAAATCTTAATATACTCTTGAATTATTAACTAATCTTTTACCAACTCAGCACATTTTACAAAAATGCCCTTAGATTTTATTAAACTTAAACTTTAATTTAAAATAGCAATTTATTATAGGTTGGGAAAAACTGCTTTAAATGGAACAGTGTAGTTATTTGGTTGCTGTGTATGTAAATGATCCATTAATGTTTACTTGGAAAAAATGTTCCCTTTGAAATGTCACAGGCAAACAGAATTGCTATAATGCTATCATTAGCATTTAAAATATACCACTCTCCAAAAAATTACATCTGAAAAAGGGTCTGAGTCAGGTTTTCTGTAGAAAGTAAAACCAAACTATTCCATATTCAAATTGCTCTTTGAAACTAATAAAAAATAGATTTTCACCCTAATGTCAGATCGTGAGAGACACTGTCAGAAATTCCTTTTGGTTTGGGGGAGTAAGAAAACATGGCTATAATACATGCTGCTCGTTGCCTACCCAATATCTGCTCACTCCTTCGTCGTCACCAAAAGAACCTAGTTTTGTTTGGAACAGCACTGAGCCCCCCAAAATAACACCTGTCTTCACTGCCTTACATTTGGGGCTGGGGCAGGAGATGGTGAATTTCTGAGAAATTTTTTACTTTCCTAATTCAGGAATTCCTTCCATCCTCCTTCATTCTATATTCTTTTTCCTGCCTAGAATATGGATAGAAGACTGGATACTAAGGATTCAAGCATAAGAATGAAAGCATGTAAAGAGTTGTAACGTAAAAAGCTAGAAGGAAAACAGGACTTTGATAACTTCAGATGAAGCTTCTGCAGTCTTGCTTTCTCTAGACTTCCTGTTATGTGAGAAAAATAATGCCCATTTATTTTAGCTACTGTGGGGGGGTTTCTTTGACAGGATGTTAAAATAATAATCCTGATTCAGAATTTATATGCAGATCAACTAATTCCTAACATTCACAGTGGGAAAACAAACTCTGTGAACACCTAATGTCTGATAAATTTACCAATAAATTTAAGACTTCAGTCTACATATTTCCACGTTTATTAGCATAAATTAAAGCCTAAAGTTCTAAGTTAGTCTGACTAGTCTGCTCTACTTGGAAACAAATGGAAACATTTACCAAGAAGAGTATGAACTTACATTTCCAATTCTTAAAATAGACCAGGACTTTCAACAGGTGTGTTGAGACATCCAATTCATAATGGACTAGTTCCATACATAAGTAGGCAAAACAAATTGGGTAGTTTTTTTTTTTTAACACTAGAGTCTCATGGAGTCTGATTCTTCTATTTTTAATAAACATTTTTATTAACATACGACACGTGCATGTGTGTGTGTACATGCCACAAGTATATAGCTTGATGAATTTTTCAAAGCAAACATGGCTGTATTATGATCACCCTTATCAAGAAGTACAATACTACTCAGCCATAAAAAAGAATAAAATAATGCCATTTGCAGCAACATGGATGGACCTAGAGATTATCATACTAAGTGAAGTAAGTTAGCAAGAGAAAGACAAATATCATATGATATCACTTATGTGGAATCTAAAATATGATACAAGTGAACTTATTTACAAAACAGAAACAGATTCACAGATATAGATAACAAATTTATGGTTACCAAAGTGGAAAAGGGGTGGGGGAGGGATAAACTAGGAGTTTGGGATTACCAGATACAAAGTACTGTATATAAAATACATAAACAATAAGATCCTACAGCACAGGGAACTATATTCAATAACCTGTAAGAAACCATAATGGAAAAGAATATGAGAAAGAATATGTGTATGTGTATATATATATATATATATATATATATATATATATATAACTGATTCACTTTGCTGTACTCCAGAAACTAATACAACATTGTAAATCACCTATACTTCGATTAAAAAAAAATACAATACTGGCAGCACCATGGAATCTGCTTATGTCCTTCCTACTGTGAGGGGTTCACACTCCCTTCCTCCCCCAAGATAAACCATTATCCTGACTTCTAACTCCATCAGTTATGTGTACCTGTTTGTGAAACTTTTACAAATATAATCATAACAGTATATACTCTTTGAGTCTGGCTTCTTCTGTTCAACATTATTTTTGCGAAATTTATCCACATAGTTGCACATAGGAAATTTTATCTATTTTCATTTCTGTACAGTATTCTGTTGTTTGAGTAGACCATAACTTGTTTTTCCATTCTACTGCTGATTTACATTTGGATTGTTTCCTATTTGGGACAGTTATGATTAGTGTATTTTGTGTAGAAATGTACACATTTCTTGTGGGTATATATTTTAAATGGAATTAAAGGGTGATAAAGTATGTATATATTTAGCTTTGGTGCATATAACCAAACGGTTTCCAATTTATGATCTCCACAGCATTGGATGAGAATTCCAGTTATGCCAAATCCATTCTCACTAACACTTTCTTTTTTTACTTTAAAATAAAAAATTATTTTGGCTAGGGTGTGTATTGGTATCTTCTTTAGCTTTAATTTCCATTTCCCTGATTACTATATTGGGCATTTTTCATAGGCTTTCTGACCATTTGACTAACCTCATTCATAAAGTAGATGTCCAAGACTACTGTCCAGAATTATATTTGGCTGTCTTTTACTTATGAATTTTTATAGATCGTATATATTCTGAGTAGAAGGGCTTTGTTATTTAAACACATTGCATATGTCTTCTCCAAATCTGTGCCTTACCTATTTATTTCATAATTTTTTCTTTTAATAAAAAGATTTAAATTTTAATATATTCCAGTTTATTAAAATTTTATATTATGATTACTACTTATATGTCCCATTCAATAAATCTCTACTTACTCCAATGTCGTTCTTCTATGATATCCACGTTCTTCTATGATAGCTATCATTTTTAATGTTTATTTTTGGATTCAGTGTGAGATACAGATAATTTTTATATAGATATTCGATTGACGCAATTTTATTTATTGATTAAAAAAACACACTAATTGTAACCTCCACTGTTTGAGTCGCCTTTTTCATAAATCAAGTTTTCACATATGAGTGGACATTTCTTCTGGACTTTTTTACTCTTCTCATTACAAAGGCTAGGAATTAACAGGAGGACAATTAATTTCAGCTGAATCTGGAGACTTCTTTTCAAAGGTAGAGAAATATAAAGACAAACTGCCTGCTAAGTTGTCAATAAGGTTAACTATTTAGGTTGAGATTGGTCGAGGCTGCTTGGCATCATGCGAAAACAGCTTGGACTTTGAATTCAGACTTGAGTTCACTCCTTGTCTCCAACACTTTCTGAACATTTGACACTAGGCAAGTTTCTAATCTCTCTTGTATGCAGTTTCCTCATACATCAACAAGGAAAATAAATAATAGCTAAACCACAAGAATGATGTGAGAATTAGATACAGTTTACAGAAAACAACTAACGGACACCAAAGGGGAAAAGTGACGGGGGTGGTGGTGATGGTGTGATGAATTGGGAGATTGGGATTGACATATATTCACTAATATGTATAAAATAGATAACTAATAAGAACCTGCTGAATAAAAAAATAAATAAAATAAAATTCAAAAAAGAAAAGAAAACAACAAATGGGCCCTGCCACAGAGTAGAGACTGAAGAACAGTCGCTGTCTTTAGAATTATAAGTACACTCCTCTTGGACTTATCCCTCTGGCTGCCAATTAACACCATTTATATGTTATTCATTTATATGAATAAATAATTTTCTTTGTATTTCAAGAAAGTTATTTTATGTCATCCCCATAGAAGTCTGATGCATAGACAAAGTAGAGTGTTTTTATTACCTTACACAAGAGACTTTAATCCAGAGGCAACACTGAATAAAGGTTAGGCATTGCAATTATTGTGATTAGTGTTGCTGGAATTCCTTGAAAGCACTGTCCTTTACCAAAGGACAGTGTGGTTAATCAGAATACACAATCTGTGATGTTATAAAATATGGTTTAGGAAACTACCTATTATTCAAACTTTATTTTTACTTTATTTATTTATTTATTTTTCTTTCCGGTACGCGGGCCTCTCACTGTTGTGGCCTCTCCCGTTGCGGAGCACAGGCTCCGGACGCGCAGGCTCAGCGGCCACGGCTCACGGGCCCAGCCGCTCCGCGGCATGTGGGATCCTCCCGGACCGGGGCACGAACCCGTGTCCCCTGCATCGGCAGGCGGACTCTCAACCACTGAGCCACCAGGAAAGCCCATATTTTTACTTTTAAGTCCTTTGCATAACCCCAAATATCCAAGAATTGGTTTTGTTTGTTTTTATTATTTCCTGTCACTAACTAATTACCATTGCTCTTTGCAACAGTGTACTAGACATAAAAGTATAAACCCACGGTTGGGATTAAGAGGTCTGGTGTCTAAACTTCACCCTACCAATCATTAAAAGTCACAGAAAATGACTTTCTTTGTGTCTGGGTTTATATTCTCTTGTAGATAAAATGAGGGAAGTAAAGTCTTTTTCAGAACTACAGTTGCATGATTATATGGACCCAATGGTTGTAATACTAACAATAAATTAATAGGAGAGTTCTGCCATAAATTACTTTTTGATACTATTGGATTTACTGTTAGGTAACTCATATAAAGAATGAATAACAACAGCCTGCCTTGAGACCTCTGTAAATAACGCATCGGACCAGTGCAGAGTTCTCCCCAGTCTGCAGAATATTTTCTGCAGGAATGTTCAATAAATATTTACTGATATATCCTTGAGTACAGGAATGTTTTTGAAACCCCGATGCTTCTTTCTATTTCACAGTGGGAACAATTAGGATGGACTCTTGAAATTGCTTTTACAGTTTTATGACTTGTTTGGAACGCTTCATTCCACTCTAAAAGAAAAACGGGCGTATTCAGGTTCACCTAAGATGAACTCCCGTAAAGCTTTCCACTCAAATGATTGAATGATGTTTAGCAGTAACATGCACAAGAAACGTACTTTGTCAAGGTATTTGCATTGATCACCCTTGGAATGTAAAAAAGGTTAAGGCAATGAGCGAATAGAAAAAGAGTTGGGTTACTTGGCCACTGATAATTCCCACCACGTACAGAACAAGGCTGATGCAGCAAAATACAGTAGACAGTATTAAGTAGATGTGAAACCTAGATAGGAACAGTTTCCTATTTAGCTTTATTTTTAAGTCAGTTTCGCATAGAACAGTAAAACACTGATTTGTGATAAAGTCAATCTGAATAAAGGAGCATATCAGGAATTTTTTTTTAATTTTTTTAATTTTTTTAATTTTTGAATTTTATTTTATTTTATTTTTATACAGCAGGTAATGTTATTTTTCAGGCTTTTACACTACCTAGAATAAAAAGAAAACATAATAATTCATAATCATACAAATGTGAAAATGTGAAATTTTAAAAACTAAAAAGTCACAAGAGAGAATTTTGAGGATTTTTAACAAATAGGATCTAAAGTCAATATATTTCTGACAGAAAGACACAAAGAATTGAAGACCCAAAAGGTAGTTAAAGACCACCTAGGATTAAAATAAAGACATTAATGTGGAAATGACTAGGAAGGAGTTGTAGCTCTGACTCGGTCACTAATTGTATAAACCTAGGATATTCATATAACTTCTGTGGCTCTCAGTTTCCTCATCTAAGAAATGTCAAGAGAATTGGTGTAGAACAATGGATCTCAAACTGTGGTCCATAAATTCCTTGGAGACCCTGGAGCTATGATATAGTGACTGTGAATTTATCAATAAACTGAGCATTGTATATAAATACCATGTTTGTACACCTGTGAACTACAATGTGTCAAGATACATATTTACTATTGTAATAAATTAAATACATAATAATTCCTTACTACTAGGTAACAGTGGGGAAAAGTTATTTAATCTTTCTGTGACTCACTTTCCTCATCTATAAAATGGGGATGATAATAATACCATCTTCATAGGTATGTTATGACTATTAAATAGCATAAATAAGGAAAGCTTTTGGAAGAGCACTTTGCAAATAAACAATATTAAACAAAGGTTAGCCATTACAATTGTCACAATTATTATTACTAGAATTTTTAAAAAGCATTTCTTCTTTTTATTATGCATATTTTCAGTGAATAAGTGTTAAAAATACAAGGATCACGTAGGTCTGCAAGGTATATTTTGAACTTAGAAAAGTCATTGATCTGTTTTTGTTTTTTTTCCTGCAAAACAAACCTTTCCAAAAGCTACTAGCTTAAAACAACCATCTTATATTGCTCATGATTTTGTGGATCAGGTATTCAAGAAGGGCTCAAAGTGGCACCAGCTGAAGCGGCTGGGCTAGATACTCCACATCCCGTTTGTGGGAGAGGACCACATAAGGTTGTAAATTTCAGGAGGCATGTTTTTTGAGAAGGAGAGCATCTTTGGAAACTATCTCTCACAGTCATTATTCTCACGAAGGTTGAGAATGACTGCTGAGATCATCTTTATACCTTCTTTCATCTCTTAGATTCCATGAACCTAATTGGTACTTGCTTAATGGGCAGCAAAATGCTTTTACTAATACCAGTGCTTCCACCCTTCAGGCATTCTCCGTGCTATTTTTGTTGGCACATTTTTATTTCTTTCCCAGGATATGAAAGCAGCATGCTCTGCCCACTTCAGACACATTTGCCATTTATAAGCCTATAAGTGTTATTTCACCACTTATTTCCCTCTGTGTATTAGAGTGTGAACTCTCCTCCTATTTAAAATTTAAATATTGCCCTGGATTGCCCTGCAATATCTCAAATTTTGAAGATAAAAGTCAATGAAGATTTTAACTTTTTGGGTTTGTGGCAACAGACATCAGAAATAGACTGTGTAAATAGATGAATATAATTTTTAAAAAAACGAGCTTGTAGGGCTATGCTGAGTTGCTTATCATCTAAAAGTATTTTTAGAGATCAAGTGATTTTTGTTTAAGAGGCTTAAACATCTTTAAAGTGCAACCTAATCTGCATAGAAAGAGAAGATGCCTTTGAGCATGACACAGACCTTCAGACCTTATCTCTCAGCTCAAGTCTATGCACAGTTTAAGATTCATTTTTTTTTCATGCATGGCTCTCAAATGTGAGAACTCAGCTCCCAGTTTTCATAATAGAGTTTTCAAGTTTTGCTTCAGGGTTCCTTGAAGTCTCTAGGCTCCTCCAAGTTCTCAGTGGGTTGTTCAAAGTTCTTGGTCATAAAATGCTTCTCCTTTTGTTTAAGGCTTGCGTTTCATGCTTATGCTGTTTCATATATACCAGGCATCCCTATTTGTGCTTTATCTTATCTATTGATAACCGTCCTATCAATTCTGGTTAGATGTCTTTGTGGAATGCAGCTCATATTGCCTCACTGAATATGCCCATCATGACTTTGTTCTATAACCTTGGATGTTTATCACAGCACACAGATTTGTGACAATTGAAACTTATAGGTCAGACACAGATGGTTGAGAAGATTTCCTGATTTACTGTTGGCTCATGATTATAGGGTTCAAACAAAATAAATGATTAAGCTCTTCTGAAGTTGTTTTTTTTCCCCCCTCTGGGATTCTGAATAATTCCAGCCAATGCATTTTCCTGAAATTCAATTTCCATGATAACTTTTAGTATCTTGTCTATTGCCACTGAAGATAACAACTCTTGTCAGGAACACATGCATCAAGTACACTCTTTTTTGGCATATTTGCACTATTTTGGATTTAATCTTTGACTGCCTTACTATGATTATGAAGGGTAATTAAATCACAAAATGTAACTTCTGTTTGGCCCAATTATTTGGTAAAATGAAATGAGTATTTCTATTTCTCTCTAAAACTTTTAAGAGTTGACAGGGACAGTGTGTGGATCTATTTAAAAGGCATCGTAAGTTTTGCTAGTTAGCTTCCTTTTCATTAATAGAGAGGTTAAATGAGTCATGTCAAGTGATCCATGAGATTAATATAGACAAAAATGTCATGTCCTCATGAATGCAGCTGTGAATAACATATCTACTTTGCCATCTGTAAACTTAATGGACAAAATGTCCCCGTGACTGCTTCAGGGTTTAAAGTAACTCAGTTATCAGCAGCCACATTTCCTGTTACCTAATACCCAAATTCAATTCTATGAGGAACGTTAGTCTGGCTCTTGGAGTAGGTAGGAAAATCTGCTAACCACATTATGCTCTTTCATAACCAGATTGAATTGGACTATTAGCTAATACTGAGCAAAAGCAAATACTGTTTACTTTGAAAGAGTACTGTGTTTTATATGGATTGATGTTCATTCTTACTGCATTTATATTTTAGCTTAGTAGTAAAATTAAACAGTGCATGGTAACGTAGCAACTATTATTTCTCTCTGTGTTAAATAGCGTCTGAAAATAAACCATTCTGTAAAGTAAGTATGTAGCATGTTTACTTTAAATTCTATTTATGTAAATTTTATAGTGACTGTTATTCTCTCCACATTGAAAAATATAGAGCATTTTTCTAGGAATAAATTTCACCTTTCATGTTATGTGCCAAATCAAAATCTTAATGTTTATGTTACTTCAGGTATAATTCTCTCCATTTATAGAATATTTCCCTACCAATTTTTTTAGTACATTTTATCGATGAGTTGCCAATTTACATAAAAATTAAGCAGATAGGGCTTCCCTGGTGGCGCACTGGTTGCAAGTCCGCCTGCTGATGCAGGGGACACGGGTTCGTGCCCCGGTCCGGGAAGATCCCACATGCCCAGATAGCACAGCAGAATATTCCCGTATACTTCCCCCAACACACACACACACACACACACACACACACACACACACACACGAGTTTCCCCTATTGTTAACTTCTAGAATTAGTATGGCAACACATTACAATTAATGAATCAATATTGATACATATTTATGAATTAAAGTTCATATTTTACATTGTTGTACTCTTTTTGCACTCTTTTTGTTGTATAGTTCTATGAGTTTTGACTCATGCATAATGTACTTTATCCACCATTACAATGATTATAGAGAATAGTTTTACTGCCCTAAAAATGACCTGTACTTCATCTCTCCATTTCCTCCCCACTTTAACTCCTCCCTGGACTCTGGGAAACTACTGATCTTCTTATTATCTCTACAGTTTTTCCTTTTCCAGAATGTTGCATAGTTGAAGTCCTACAGTATGTATCCTTTCCACACTGCCTTCTTTCACTTAGCAAAAAGTATTTAAGATTCATGTCTTTTTGTTGCTTCATAGCTCATACCTTTTTATCTCTGAATAATATCCATTGTATGATATACCATAGTTTGTTTACCTGTTGAAGGACATCTTAGTTGCTTCCAAGTTTTGACAATTATGAATAAAATTACTGTAAAATTTTGTGTGCAGGTTTTTGTGTGAACATAAGTTTTTAACTCATTTGGGTAGATACCAAGGAGAACGATTGCTGGATCATATGATAAACCTATATTTAATGTTGTGATAAACTGCCAAACTATCTTCCAAAATGGCTGTACCCTTTTGCATTCCCACCAGCAATAAATAGAAATCCTGTAGCTCCACATCTTCATTGGTGTTTTCAATGTTTTGGGTTTTGGCTATTCTAATAGTTGCGTAGTGGTGTCTGTTTGTTGTTTTATTTTGTAATTCCTTAAGGATGTATAATGTAGAGCATCTTTTCATATACTTATTTGCTATCCATATATCTTCTTTGGCAAGATGTTTGTTCAGGTCTTTTGCAAGTTTTTTTAATCAGGTTGTTCATTTTCCTATTGTTGAGTTTTAACTGTTCTTTTGATATTTTAGATAACAGTCCTTTATCAGATATGTGTTCCACAAATATTTTCTCCAAATCTGTGTTTTCTCTTTTTATTCTTATAACCGTGTCCTTTACAGAGAAAAAGTTTTTAATTTTAATAAAGTCCAAATTATCATTATTTTCTTTCATGGATTATGCTTTTGGTATTATATCTAAAAACTCATCACCAAACCTGCTGTCTCTATCATTCCTCTTATGTTATCTTCTAGAAGTTTTATAGTTTTTAAATTTACATATAGGTCTGTAATCCATTTTGAGTTAAGTTTTGTGAAAACTGTAGGTTCTTTATTGAGTTTTTTTTTTTTTGTATTGATGTCCAAATTGTTCCAGCACCATTTTTTGAAAAGTTCATCTTTTTACACTGAACTGCCTTTGCTTTTTTGTTAAAGATCACTTGATTGTATTTGTGTGGGTCTATTTCGGAGCTCACAATTCTGTTCCATTGACCTATTTGACCATTCTTTCCCCGATATCATGCTGTCTTGATTACTATGGCATGGCAGTAAGTCTTGCAGTCAGGTAGTGTCAGTCTTCCCACACTATCCTTCTTCAGTATTATGCTGCGTATTCTGGGTTTTTTGTTTTTCCACATATGACTTAGAATCATTTTTTCCATATCCACAAAATAACTTGCTGGAATTTTGATTGAGTTTGCACTGAATCTATAGACTGGGAAGAATTGATATCTTAGTACGTACATCTCCAATGTGTCCATGTGGAGAATTCATATTTAGTCCATGAACATGGAATATCTCTCCAATTATTTAAATCCTCTTTGATTCCTTTCATCAGTTTGGAATTTTCCTCGTTATAGATTCTGTACATGTTTTGTTAGGTTTGTACCTAGGTATTTGTTTCTTTTTTTGGTGCTAATTTAAATGGTATAGTGTTTTTAATTTCCCAGTTGTTCATTGCAGGTGTAAAGGAAAGTAACAGATTTTTGTATTTTAACCTTGTATCCTGCAAGGTTGGTTTAATCACTTATTAGTAGCAGGGGTTCTTTTGTTGTTGCTAATTCTTTGTTATTTTCTACAATCATGTCATCTGCAAACAAAGACAGTTTTATTTCCTCTTTCCCAATATATATACTTTTTACTTTATTTTCTTGTCTTACTGAATTTACTAGAACTTCCAGTTCAGTACTGAATAAAGTGGTGAGAGGGGGATATCCTTGCCTTGTTCTTTTTTTTTTTTTTTTTTTTTTTTTTTTTTTTTGCGGTATGCAGGCCTCTCACTGTTGTGGCCTCTCCCGTTGCGGAGCACAAGCTCCGGACACGCAGGCTCAGTGGCCATGGCTCACGAGCCTAGCCGCTCCGCGGCATGTGGGATCTTCCCGAACCGGGTCACGAACCCATGTCCCCTGCATCGGCAGGCGGACTCTCAACCACTGCGCCACCAGGGAAGCCATTTGCCTTGTTCTTAATCATAGAGAGAAAGGATCTATTTTCTCATCACTAAGTATGATATAGCTGTAGGCTTTTGACCTTCTTTTTTTTTATCAAGCTGAAGAAATTTCTTTCCATTACTAATTCACTGAGGGTTTTTATCATGAATGGATGTTGGATTTTGTCAAATGCTTTTGCTGAATCTACTGATTATTGATCAAATGATTTTTCTTCTTTATCATATGATCAGAAGATTTTTTCTTTAAACTATTGATGTGGTGGATTACGTTATTTGATTTTTGAATGTTGAACTAACCTTGAATACCTGGAATAAATCTTTTGGCAATAAATCTCTCTTTTGGCATATTTTTTAAATATATTGTTGGATTTGATTTGATGTTATTTTGTTAAGGTGTATTGCATCTATGTTCATGAGAGATATTGGTCTGCAGTTTTCCTTGCTTATAAAGTCTTTATCTGATTTTGATATTAGTAAAATGCTGACCTCATAGAATGTTAGGAAATGTTTTCCTTGCTTCTGTTTTCTAGAAGAGATTGTAGAGAATTGGTATCAATTCTTAAATGCTTGGTAGAATTCATTCATGAAACCATCTTAGCCTTGTGGATTCTTTTTTCAAAAGTTATTAATTATTAATTCAATTTTGCTAGTAGATATAAGCCTACTCAGATTGTCTATTTCTCCTTGTGTAAGTTTTGGTAGTGTGTATTTTTTAAGGAATTTGTCTACTTCATCTGTGTTATCAAATCAGTGGGCATAGAGTTGTTAATAACATTCTTTTATTATTATTTTAGTGTCCAGGGAATAAGTAGTGATACTCCTTTTTCATTTCTGGTATTACCAATTTGTGTCTTTTGTTGTTGTTGATTAGCTTAGCTAGAGGTTTATCAATTAAAAGAAAAATCTTTTTAAAGAAACAGCTTTTGATTTCACTGATTTTCCCCATTGATTTTTTTGTTTAAATTTCACTGGTTTCTTCTCTAATTATCTTTACATGGGGATTTTCCACCTATCTTTCCATTACTGATTTCTACCCATTGTGGTCTGACAGCACACTTTGTATGATTTCTACTCTTTTAAATTTGTTAAGGTGTGTTTTGTGGCTCAGTATGTGGTCAAATCATAGTGAATCTTTCCTGTGATTTTGAGATGAACTTACATTTTGTTGTGGTTGGATGTATTTTTTTTATAAATGTCAATTATATCTAGTTGATTAATGATGCTGTTCAGTTCAACTATATTCTTACTGATTTTCTGCCTATGAATCAACTAATTATTGATAAATAGGTATTCAGGTGTCCAACTGTGAGTGGATTTGCCTTTCTATCTGCAGTTTGTTTTTGCTACACTTATTTTGATGTTCTGTTGTTAGGCACATACATATTAAAAATCATTATGCCTTCTTGGAGAGTTGACCCCTTTACCATTATGTAATGCCCCTATTTATCCCTGATAACTGTCCTCATTCTGAATTCTGCCTTGTCTGAAATTAATAGAGCCATTCTGGCTTTCTTGTTTTTTGTTTTTTGCGGTACGCGGGCCTCTCCCGCCGCGGAGCACAGGCTCCGGACACGCAGGCCCAGTGGCCACGGCCCACGGGCCCAGCCGCTCCACGGCACGTGGGATCCTCCCGGACTGGGGCACGAACCCGTGCTCCCTGCATCGGCAGGCGGACTCCCAACCACTGCGCCACCAGGGAAGCCCCTGGCTTTCTTTTAATTAGAGTTAACATGGCATATCTTTCTCCATTCCTTTATTTTCAATCTATTTTGTTTTTATATTTAAAGTGAATTTCTCATAGACAACCTGTAGGTGGGTTTTTTTTTTTTTATCCACTGTGGCAGTTTCTGTTTTTAAACTGGTGTATTTAGACCATTCACATTTAAAGCGATTGATGTAGTTGGATTAATATCGACCATGTTGTAACTGTTTTCTATTCATTGCACTACTCTTTGTTTCTCTCTTTTTAATCTACTATCTTTCTAACTTCTCTGATTTTAATTAATCACTTTTTTAACATCTTTATTGGAATATAATTGCATTACAATGGTGTGTTAGTTATATAGTATAACTATATAACTAACTTTATAACTATACAACTAACTATATAACAAACTTTCACTTTGGGAAATTCCAGTCAGCTATATGTATACATATATCCCCATATCCCCTCCCTCTCGCATCTCCCCCCCCCCCCCCCTATCCCACCCCTCTAGGTGGTCACAAAACACGGAGCTGATCTCCCCGTGCGATTCAGCTGCTTCCCACTAGCTATCTATTTTATATTTGGTAGTGTGTATATGTCAATGCTACTCTCTCACTTTGTCCCAGCTTCCCCTTCCCCCTCCCCGTGTCCTCAAGTCCATTCTCTACGTCTGTGTCTTTATTCCTGTCCTACCCCTAGGTTCATCAGAATCTTATTATTTTTTTTAGATGCCATATATATGTGTTAGCATACAGTATTTGTTTTTCTCTTTCTGACTTACTTCACTCTGTATGACAGACTCTAGGTCCATCCAACTCATTACAAATTACTCAATTTCGTTTCTTTTTATGGCTGAGTAATATTCCATTGCATTATGTGCCACATCTTCTTTATCCATTCATCTGTCGATGGACACTTAGGTTGCTTCCATGTCCTAGCTATTATAAATAGTGCTGCAATGAACATTGTGGTACATGACACTTTTTGAATTATGGTTTTCTCAGGGTATATGCCCAGGAGTGGGATTGCTGGGTCGTATGGTAGTTCTATTTTTATTTTTTTAAGGAACCTCCATACTGTTCTCCACAGTGGCTGTATCAATTTACATTCCCACCAACAGTGCAAGAGTGTTCCGTTTTCTCCACACCCTCTCCAGCATTTATTGTTTGTAGATTTTTTATGATGGCCATTCTGACTGGTGTGAGGTGATACCTCATTGTAGTTTTGATTTGCATTTCTCTTAGTTAATCACTTTATATGATTCTATTTTCTCTCCCATTTTATGCTTTATTTTTGATTTTTAAGTGGTTGCCTTAAAGTTATGATACACATTCACGACCAATCTGTGTTCACTCCCATGGAATGCCGTACTCTTCAATGGATGGAACAGGTACCTTATAACAAAGTAGTCTCAATTCTTCCTTCCTATCCCTTATATGATTGTGTCATTCCTGTCACTTATCCATATACTGTAATCACCTAATACGTTATTGCTACTATTACGTTGAACACACAGTTATCAGTTCAATTAAGAATAAGAAAAATAAAACATTGTATTTTACTTTCATTTATTCTAATACTTTTCCGTTTTTAAAAAATAGATCCATATTTCTTTTTTAAATTAATTAATTTATTTATTTATTTATTTATTTTTGGCTGCACTGGGTCTTCGTTGCTATACGTGGGCTCTCTCCAGCTGCGGCGAGTGGGGGCCACTCCTCTCAGCGGCACAGGGGCTTCTCACTGTGGTGGCCTCTCTCGTTGCGGAGCATGGGCTCTAGGCGTGGGCCTCAGCAATTGTGGCACGCAGGCCCAGCAGCCGTGGCTCGCGGGCTCCAGAGCACAGGCTCAGCAACTGTGGCGCACAGGCCTAGCTGCGCCGCGACATGTTGGGTCCTCCCAGACCAGGGTGCGAACCCGTGTCCCCTGCAACGGCAGGCAGACTCTCAACCACTGCATCACCAGGGAAGTCCTAGATCCATATTTCTGACATCATTTTCCTTTTCTCTGAAGAACTGTTTTAACATTTCTTGCAAAGCAGGTCTACTGGCAACAAATGACCTCAGTTTTTGTTTGTTTGAGAAATTATTTATTTCTCATTCTCTTCTGAATTCTAGACTCGTGGTTTTTTTTCAACTCTTTAAATATTTATCATTAGATATGAAATGCCTAGATGTAAGTTTTTTTGGTATTTATCCTGCTTGATGTTCTCTGAGCTTTTGGACCTGTGGTATGGGGTCTGCCATTAAAGAATTTGGAAAAACCTCCATTGTTAGTATTCAAATAATTCTACAGCTCTTTTCTCTCTTTCTTCTACTTCCAGTATTCCCGTTGTGCATATTTTATACCTTTTGTAATTGTCCCACAATTCTTGAACATTCTATTCCTTTGTTTTCAATTTATATTTTTTCTCTTTGCATTTCACTTTGGGAAATTCTGTTGACATATCTTTAAGCTGATTCTTTCCTTGTCTATGTCCAGTTTACATATGAGCCCATCAAAAGTAGTCTTCATTTTGTTAGTTTTTTTTAATTTCTAGCATTTTCTTTATATTCTTTCTTAGATCTTCCATCTCTCTTCTTATTTACTCACCTATTCTTGCATGTTGTCTACTTTTCTGTTGAGGCCCTGAATATCTTAATCATAGTTATTTTAAATCCCTTATCTGATAATTCCAAAATCTGTGTTATATTTAATTCTGGTTCTGATGCTTGCTTTATTTCTCCAGATTGTGTTTTTTCTTGCCTTTTATATTATCTCTCAGTTTTTTATTGAAAGCTGGACATGATGTATTGGGTAATAGAAACTGAGGTAATTTGACATTTAGTGAGAGGTTTATGCAAATCTGCCTAGGTTATAAGCTGTGTTTAATGTTTGTTATAGCTGTAGATAGTAGAGGCTTTACTTTCCTCTAGCATCCTTATTGGGTTATTTTTCCCCTTCTCTGTTGTCTTTGAGTTTCCCTAAGATCTCTTTCTTAAATAGTCCATGTCTTGCAGCTCTCTCAGTTGTAAGCCACTATTATTACACTAATAACAAACCCTGTTGATGTGGTGGTAAGGTGTTGGAGAATAAAAGCATCCTATAATCTTATAATTAAGTCTATTTTTTAGTGAGCATGAGTCCCTGGGCAGTAAACCTCAATAGCATTTCTAAGCTTTTTACTTTTCCTCCCTTTACCTTAAACAAGAAATTTCAAGGGGGCTGGAGTTCACTAGCTGCCCTTCCTCCAGGTCAGAAAAGGCTCTGGTAGTCTCCTCTGAGGACTGGCCTTTGTTATGGAAAACACTCTGGGCATATTTTAAATGGCTAATTTTCCCCATCCCCTACCAGAAACAGGACAAAATGTTTTGGTCATTTGGACATTTCATGCTAAGAACAGTTTAAATGAATCCAAAAGCTTTTTGATATATTGTTTTTATTATCATCCAATTAAAAAGTATTTTTTAATTCATTGTAATTTCTTTGTTGATCATGCATTATTAAGAACTATGCTGCTTATTTTTCAAAGATTTGGGGATTTCAACTGTCAATGCCACCCAGCCAAAGACTCTCAGGTAAATATCTGTGATTGAACAAGTTGAGCTTATTATTCACTACAGCAAGGCAGAACTTACACCATGGGGAACCATGGGGCATCTTAGTAAGAAGGTGTTAAAAAGGACCAATTATAGGATTAGTGTTTGGTTGAGTAATTTTGGAGAAGGCTTAAGGAAGTGAGGGTTTATCCTAGATTAAGTACTATAGAAAAGGGAACAATTTTATTTGGTTATTTCAATAAATCTCATCTATATGCAGACCAGTCTGGAGAGGGGCTGCAGCTGTACTTGACAAAGTAGCAGTAATCTCTCATGTTAGCTGGAAGTGGGGGATGTTGGTGTCCTGTTGGTTGTACACTGACCTCGTTTTTAATCTGTATTTAGACAAAATTATGAAGTAGATTGCCTTGTTTCACTCCATCACAGTCTCATAGTGATCTTGTATGATGTTGGTATTCTGTGAGATTGTTTTTCTCCAATCAGAGAACCACATGGCCTAGCTGGGAGCACCAGGAGCTCTAACACTGAGACCTGCTGTGTCAGACCAGTGCCTGGATATCAAGGTCTGCTTTTGATTTTTTTCATAAGTTATCTTTAAGTTATGGGTTTCTAGTTTATCTCCACTGTGGTCAGGGAACACAACGTGCTCTGTATGATCTCAGCCCTTTATATTTGCTGAGATGCTTTATGACTTAGCATATGGTCTATTTTGGCAAACATTTCATGTACACTTGAATAAAATGTTTATTCTGTACTTGTTGGGTGCAGTGATCTATACATGTCATTGAGATCAAGTTTGTTAATAGTTTTGTTCATATTTTCTATAGTGTTCTAATTATATTTTACCTTCTTATTCTAATAATTAAATAAAAGAGTGTGTTAAAACTCCCATATGATTGTGGAAATGTATGTTTCTCCTTTCGGTTCTGTCAATTATTGTTATATATGTTTTGAAACTATGTTTTTAGGTATATATACATAAGAGAATGTTATATCTTCCTATTGAACTTACTATTGTGAAATATATCTCTTTATTTCTGGTAATATTTTTGTTTCAAACAATGTTTGTCTAATATTAATACAGCCACTCCATCTGCCTTTTGGCTAGTTCTTGCAAGGTATATTTCTTCCATCATTATACTTTCAAGCTATGTGTGCTATATTTCAGTTGTGGCTTCCATAACTTCATATAGTTGTATTTTGTTTTTATCCTGCTGACAATCTTTGTTTATTAATTGGAATTTTATTCTACCATATTTAATGTAGTGACAGTTATATTTGGGTTTAAGCCTTCCATGTTGTTAGTTGTTTTCTGTTTTTCTAATATCTTCTTTGCTTATTAATACTTTCTTACTTTTTCAACTAAACAGGGATTTTTTATTATTCCACTTTTTCTCTACTCTGTCACCATCTAATTTATATATTCTTTTAGTATTCCCTTAGAAATTACTCTGGGGGTTACAATATTCATCCTTCATTTAATATAGTGTGCTGTAAATAACTACATTTGCTACTTCCTAAACAATAGAAAAACTTTATAACATTTTAACTCCATACCTTTTGCCTTTTAAGCTATTATTTTTGTTATCTAGTTCAAATTAACAAGTCTTTTTCTTCTTATTAGTGTCTTGAAACAGTCCATGCAGATAAATATTTACCTACTTATTTTCCCATTTCTGGTGCTCTTCATTCCTTCCTGCAATGCCATGCTTTCATCTGAGATAATGATTCTTCCCAAAGAACTCCACTTAATATTAATTTATTTAACAGTTTTTGAAGTGCAGGTCTATTGTCAACAAATTCTCAGTAAAAATGTCTTTATTTTGCCTTCGTTGGAAAGACTCTTTGGGCTTTGAGTAAAATTTTAGATTGACATTCCCCACTCTCCCTCCCACTCCACCCCATCCCAGAATTTGAAAGATATTGTTGCATTGTATTCTAGCTTCCATTATCTTTGTTGGAAAATTAGCCTTCAGTTTTATTGCTACTTCTCTAAGGTAATATGTGTTTTTTTTCTCTCTCTGTCTATTCTGTTTAGCAGTTTGACTATGACATGCTTGTTTGGTTTTATTCACATTTACTTGTTTTCATAGGGGTTCTTAAATACATAGTTCAATGCCTTTGTTTAGTTTTTGGGTTTGTTTTTTTTTTTTTTTTTTTTTGGCTACTCTATGCAGCATGTGGGATCTTAGTTCCCGGACCAGGATCGAACCTGCGCCCCCTGCAGTGGAAGCGTGGAGTCTTAACCACTGGACCTCCAGGGAAGTCCCTTTGTTTAGTTTTTAAAATTGAATATTCTAAACCAGTATCTCTTTCAATATTTGCTTATTTCTCATTCTCTTTCACCTCTCCTTCTGAACTCAGATCTCTTTTTCCACAGCCTAGGAAGACTGCTGCTTTCTGCTTGGGTCCTAATCCTTCATGCTATTTGGAGTAGAAAATATTTTTTTAAATTTACCTCAAAAAGGAACTTATTCCTTCCCTTTACCACCCCAAAAACTTCCTGTGGTCCCACAAAGAGTAATTCTTGGCTCCCTTGGAATTACTGAGGAAAAATGATCTATCCTTCTTTCCATCTCTCTCTGGCTCTTCTTATAGGTGTGGTCATTTTTATCAAACTGGTGATGTAATGATAAATTGACATTTGCTTTTCCATTTGATACAGTTAAGGTGCTAAACATTGTGATAATTTAATAACAATAGACCAGATCATAGAACTTCCTAGGTGAAAGGAGTTTTTAAAAAAATTATCCAGTTAACTTAGGAAGTGAGGAGAGTAATGCCCAGAGAGGCTCTGTCATTTATCTATGGTCATGCAGAGATAAAGTATTTGTACTAGATAAAATAGTTCCTTGCATTTTTTTTTTTTTTTTTGTGGTACGCGGGCTTCACACTGTTGTGGTCTCTCCCGTTGCGGAGCACAGGCTCCGGACGCGCAGGCCCAGCGGCCATGGCTCACGGGCCCAGCCGCTCCGCGGCACGTGGGATCCTCCCAGACCGGGGCGCGAACCCGGTTCCCCTGCATCGGCAGGCGGACGCGCAACCACCGCGCCACCAGGGAAGCCCCGTTCCTTGCATTTTATACTTTCTCTTTTTTAACTAATGGCCGTTGTCTGTGTCTTTGTTCTATTCATACAAATCAGAGAAAACAGACGAAACCTTTTGTGAACAACCTTGCCTGTCAGTGTATCCAAAACTACCATTAACACTAATGAAAGTCATCCATGTGATCCTGGTGTCATCAAGCAGAGAATCACTTCTTTAGCTTTCTCAAGACTTCTGAGGGAGTTTTCCCTCTTAGAATATTTAATTTTTTCTCTTTCTGGTGGAAAGTGATTTTTTTCCCCTGACATTTCAGTGATCACGAGGCAGCTGGTCTCACCTAAAAACAACAATAAAAAGCAAGTGTCAATGTGACTGGGGGAAAATGCTAGTCTATGTCTGAGAGGGCTGTAGGTTGTCATCATTTTTTAAAAGCTAGCAAAAGCTAAAGCGACGGATGTCAGTGATTTTTTTCCAGTGATTGTCATCAAAAGATGGCGCTGTACATATTTTAATGTGTCTACCTCCTAACTCAAACAGTTGCTTTGGAAAAAGGATGAAGTTCTGACAATACTTAGATGAGCTGAAAATACTTATGTGATCCTCTTGTTATAATAAAATCCACCAGTGTTGAAAAAATAGAAATAATCGATGCATGGCTTTTAAAAATTCAGTCTCACACATTTAGGAAGAGATTCTACTTCATTCCTTAGGCAACAGCCGTGTGGGTTCTGAGAAATAAGGAGAGAATAAGAAATATTATCCAGTTTTAGTAGATAGAATTGCTCGTTACAAATAGTACAGGATAACAGGGGGAAAAGGCATTGATTAGAGAAAAACATTCTTTGGACTGGTCAAAATAGCTGAATGAGAATTGAAAAATCAGTTAATCGACTACATAATTTAGATAGCTCATGACTAACAAACGACCTAATATTCTATAAAGCATGACAAATGTTAGGAAATTCACTAAAATCGCTGAAGCCAAATTACATATTTTAGTAGAAATGTTTCAACCACAGAGTCTAGTGTAATACCTCAACTTTGATCCACAAAGTTGGATCAGATATGTTCAGAATAAACATCAAGTTAGCTTTAGGCTAGAGACCTCTTTGGCTCTCCTAGAAACAACGGTGGGCAGTGGGGTACCTAGATAATAACCTGTGCCCTGAAACATACCAGGTGCTAACACTGTGCCTCCAAATGACAAAGCCAGGCACCTTTTTGGCCCATTGGAATATTCCCTAATTTCTTCTCAAATGCTCCTTGAAAGGCAGGTCACCTATCTGTTTTCTTTCTGTGCAGCTTTTTTGGTACTTGGCATTTCTCAGGATCCCAAAAGACATTGATGTAAGACCTAGGAAAGCATGTCTACTATGGGTTCCCAATTTCCTTCTTAGAAATGTCATAGGGCTTCCCTGGTGGCGCAGTGGTTGCGCGTCCGCCTGCCGATGCAGGGGAACTGGGTTCGCGCCCCGGTCTGGGAGGATCCCACATGCCGCGGAGCGGCTGGGCCCGTGAGCCATGGCCGCTGGGCCTGCGCGTCCGGAGCCTGTGCTCCGCAACGGGAGAGACCACAACAGTGTGAAGCCCGCGTACCACAAAAAAAAAAAAAAAAAAAAGAAATGTCATAATTCAGTACCCAACATCCTTGTCATCATTGTTCTATGCTTTCCAGGCTCCTAATTTTCCACAGATCAGAACCAACATTTTTCACCTCCTTTTCCTTTTTAACACAGTCACCCAGTAGATATGAAGTCTTTGAATTTGCAAGAAACTATTTTGGACACTGTATATTCTGACTGAAGTGATTAAGACCTACAAACTTCTTCTTCTTGTGGACTATACATTCCACATGAAAAGACAATAAACAAAAATAAATAAACAAATAGTTTTATGTACGAAGTAATACAAAAATTAAATAGGATAATTTGATACCAAGAAAAAACAGTTTTATAGAATGGTTTCAGGGTGCCTGTTAGAGGACCTAAGATTTCAGCTGCTGAGAAAGAGTCATCCAAGCAAAGATCAGGAGCTACAGCATTTGGGAAGCTGACCAGCTAGTGCAAAGGCTCCCAGGCAGGAATGAAATTGACAAATTGGAGGAACAAAAAGAAGAATGAGTCTGGATAAGACAAAGAAATAGAGAGAGTGGATAATTCGAGGTAGAAAAGTCAGTAGGAACGAAATTTTGTAGGTCCTTGTAGACCACAGCACAGAGGTTGTATTTTATCCGAAGGGCAATGCAAAGATGTTAGATAATTTTAGACAGAAAAGTAACACTATCTGATTAATATTTTTAGACAATCCCCTTGGCTTCTATGTGGCGAATAAAATTCAGATGTAGTCTTGGGGAAATCATAAGGTCTTTCAGATGCCAGTTACATGCATCCTAGCTGATGCCAGGCAACAGATGAGGGTGACATGACCAAAGCTAGTAATATTAAGATGGAGAATTACAGATAGATTCATGATAGAATTTGGAGGCATAGTCCACAGGACTTGCTGATAGAAAGAAGGCAATCCTGAGGAAAAGAGAGAAATCAAGATTATTTATTTCCTGAAATGGAAATTCTGAAGGAGAAACATGTTTTCTTTTCATGGTTTGGATTACCCACATTTGTATTAAGATTTCAATTCTGGTGCTTGTCTCCTACTTTGCTAGTATGCAGCTAACTCCAATTCCCCTTGATCGACTCCCAGAATTCTTTATAGTGGAGACCTCCTGGCAGTGTACCCTAGACTGTCCAGAGACAGGTTCTCTCCAAGAGGCTTAATAAAATTTAACCTTTAGAGCCTCTCACAGACATTGGCTCCTACTAAGGTCCAAAATAGAGTCCTGGCAACGTGTTCATATGTTTCTGTAACATTTGAAGTTCTACCATATTGGTTAAAATTGTTTCCTAACTTCCTTAAGCTTTCCTTAAGTGGGTGGCCTTAGAGAGCCCTTGGATCCAGCTATTGTAAATTGAGTTGGGGCTATATTTAATATAAGTTTAATGGGATATTGTGGCTTGTAGTAACTTCCATGAAGAATTCTGTTGGAGAGATATCTACTATGAATATTGCTGCTCACTGTACCACACCACGCAAGTGTAGGGTTGGTGGGTGCATTTCAACATGAGAGAGTTTTACTGGCATTGGAGGCTATGGAAGGAGGAGAATCAAGGTATAAAGTACATGGAAACAGAAGTTAATCTGTGAAAAATGCTCCCAATTTTTACACAGGTTGAATTGATTCCTATTAATGCTTAGACAAAATAGAAGTTTCCTCCTAGCAGGAATATATTTGATAATGCAGCATACACAATCTAAATGCACCACACAATTGCTTTTTCTTTTTTTGACACGAATTAAGCACAATAGAATTTATCAGAATCTCTTTATAAGGCACAAATATGCAGCTAATAATACAAACATGAAGGACATCTCTGTTATATCACATGTTTTATGCATCCCCAAATTATCTACAATCAAACCAAAATTTGATCAGCTCATTAGAGGACTGAGTTATATTTATCTTCTGTCTATAGAAAATATTTCAAAACCATTGTCCTATAATAATTGTTATAATATCTTTTTTCATCTAAATAAATATTCATTATTGAACATACTTTTGTTTCTGTAACCCTGTAATAAAAAATAGGGCCCTTCAAATTATTAAACTTTAGGTTTCACAAAATCTTCAAACCCATGTTTCTGTTTGAAGTCAGAGATAATATTGATGAAATTCAAGAACATTATCTCTTTTTCAGAGCCACACATGTTTGGATCTATTAAATAAACCTGTCTGATGCCATAAAAAGGCAATTGCCAGGTAGACCAAGAGACAGATCTTTCACTTTCCATCTTCTTAACATTGACTCGTGTATACAACCCCTTGAAGCTTGTGGTCTACTTTTCGCTTAAGGATTTTCCTTAGCTCTTATATGAATCTCACATGTTCAGATAAGTTACCTTTGTGGTGACCCAGAAAATTAAAATGGCTATATCAACAATATTTTAAATTTCCTTACTATTTGGAGTGGAGTGTATTTAATATGCATCTTGGGTTTTGTTTTAGTAGGATTGGGTTTTGTTCTTTGTTTTCCGGGTTTTTTTGTTGTTGTTAAGAATATTTGAAAACAGTCTTGGTTTTAAGTTAGCCAAAGCTTTATTTCCTACTTAGAATCTAATAAGTGTACAAACATCTTTGTCTTTCAAATTCTACCCCTAAAGGTGTGAGGAAAGTCTGTGGAAAAAATGGCTACAAAATGGTTTCATATTTTTACTCCAGATGGGCTGGTAAAGCATAGCCTGTTCTCAGAGAAGATCTTAAAGTCAATACTGAAATAGAAAAACAACCGGATGCTATTCTGCCTTATGTTCTATCAAGCAAATTGACAGATTATGATTGTCAAAGCCTTATTACTGGCAGTGCCGAAAAGAACCTAATTTAAATTTCAGATCCCTTGATGCAGTTCAGGAAAAGTTCTATAGATATTATAACAATTGGACTCAAAGAATATTAAGCTTAAAATACCTGGGTGTTCTGTTTATTTCACAAGTGCTACTGGGTATCTAAAAAAAATATTATCTTCATAATTTACTGTGTTGTTTTAAAAGATTTTAATCAATAAGAACAATAAGAATGATTATGAATAGAGAATACTGTCAGGCACCCTGCACACTTAAATACTGAAGAAGTAAAAGTCTCCCAGTACACTTCTCCCAGAGAAGTAAATTTCTTAAAGGATATGAATTTTGTGCTAGGTCTCATGAAACATGATGGGCAAAAGTTGCTCAAAGAACATAAATTCAAAGATTAAATACAAATTAAATTTGTATTTAGTACAAATAAACAAATTTCATCAATTTAAAAGGATTTAATTTATCATCTGGAAAATGTTTTTGAGAAAAAAAATGCCAAAAAAAAATGCAGCGAAATATTCAAGGATAAGTCAATTTGGCCTTCCCATACTTTAATCCATGTTCAAGTCATATCTCCCCAGTGGTGTGCTGGTAAATATTTAACAACTAACTCTCTGGGGGAAAAAGTCCTGACTTACACTGTTGCAGATTCCCTTGGCATAAATAAAACCACATCACTGATGTGAAGCTACAACTGATGTCACTGAATGCAGAGTTGGGGAGAGACATGCAGCTGCACATTAATATATAGTATTTCTACCATACAAATGCAATAAACTTACATAACCTTAAGAACATAGGTAAGAGTCAAAGTAAAATAATTAGGGAGTGATGAATTCTGACTGTTCATTATCCTGCTTTTTACATGATTTATTTAATTGTAAGGCTATATAATTCTATTTTTAATGATGATGAGTTTAACCATCAGCTTACAAAATTTAACAATAATTTACCAATTATCTTGTAGGCCTGTACAAACCAATCTCAACACAACACTACTTTAGGCCACATAACATATTAAGCTTTATCCAAGTGCAGTGTGGAAAGGAGGCTTTAAGAAGAGGAGAAAATGTATTATATTTTCACGTTTAAAAGCTCATCCATGCAGCTGTGTGGAGAATAGGTTGGAAGGAGATGAGAGAGGAAACGCAGAGCCAGTGAGGAGATTACTGGTGTCTGCTCTCTGGAGGCACTCTGATCTCTGATGTAATATGGGCTTCAAAGGATATAAAGCCATTTTCTTCTGACTTCAGTAAAAGCATATTTAGACATTTACAAGAAAACCATAAGGGAAACACAAACTAAAAAGAAAATGTAGAATAATGGAAACTCGCTGTACTTCCAAGCATAGATTGTCTCCTACCTCAGAACTAGCCACAGACGGTTCAGCTACTTAGGTTGGGTTCCAGAAAACACAGCCCTAATCCTTAAAAAAATCCAAAAAACCAGACTTAATTCTTTCTTATTTGGTTTGCCAGATGCATATTTACTTCCTGCTTCTGTAGTTATTGTCCTGAAGTAACATCTTTGCTTGTACCCGTCAGCTGCTAAATGGTTTCCCAGAGCTTTTACCTCCTTGCATAGGTCCTCCCGAGCAATCAGCGTTTCTTCTCCTTCATAGAGGAGGCCAATTCTTTCACGTCAGAGCACTTTTATGGTGCTTTGCAATTGACACAGCACTTCCACCCACTTACTTATCTCATACGAACACTTTATGGTGGGGCAGTAGGTACTACATTCAATAGGGATACCTCCTAAGATTTGTGGGAATTTCATAGTTGAGAATCTCAAATAGCATCACATTTCAGCCATAAAATGCAAAGAAGCAGTAAAAATTTTTAAGCAATTATATAAGTACAGAGTAAGTGCCACATACAAAGTTATTACAATATACTCTATTATTAATATTTAACTGATATTGGAGGTTTTCAAACTGGTGTGTGGAGACTTCCCAAGGAATGTGTGGGTACTTGATAGTTTTAGGAAAACAATTTCCAGACCATAAACTTCCATAGACACCGTTTCCTAAAATTAATTTCTCTGACAACTGATATCTCAAACAAGTCTTCTCTCCAATTTTGTCTTTTATAATCACTCATTTTTCACTTTATGAAAGAAAAGCATGCCTCTCACTTACTCCTAATGTTATCATGATACATTGTCATAGAATAGAAAAATCTGAGTGTCTAATATTAGGACAATTTGAAATATCATTGTAGGTATTGGGAAAGTGAATGATCTAAGTTAATAGGCAATAATTCTTTTCAAATCCAGTACTTGTGTCTTTCAACAAAATTTGAGCTGTTGGCTGATATGTTATTAAAATAATTTTTAATGATAAATCATTAGGCACATAACTTGGAAAGTGTTCTAAGACTTGTGTGTCAATATGTGTAATAAAACTCTCGCCATTTCCTTCAATATTTTTATGTGGACAACATTTTTTACCACTTCCATCTATAAAAACAAAAATAGGAGTAGAGTTAATGCTGAATCTTGGCTCAGTCTAGTAGAAAGTCATATTCATCCACAGATGTAAGCTTTGTATATCGTAAGATACAGATTCCCAATAATTTTTTTCTTTTATGCTAATAACATTCAAACTATATTATATAGCTATGTTGTTTCTATCTATTGCATATTACTATAAGTTATAATGATAATTAAACTCAAAATATTTTTTTAAACAGAACTTTATAGTCCCAGGAAGTTTACAAAAAATTAAGTGCAAACATTTTTATTGTAAAGAAATGTGATAGAGTGATCAGTAATTGACTTTCAAACATAAAATGTAATTAAGATAAAATTCTGAGGGTACATGAAATGAAAATATGGGTTTAAGGAGGTAAAATTGATGCAACATCCCTTAAAAAGATCTTGTTCATGTATTTTTGTAATGACTAATGCTGGTTATCAAGTCATTATGATATAAGGATTCTTTGGAACCGATTTAAGAATGACATAATAATTTTATTTAAAATTGCCAATATTTATAGCTGGCTAAAAATTACAACATTTTTCAAGTATTTAAACTTATGACATAAAATTTTACATGTCAATTTAAAATGTGTGAGGGGCACGTAATTTTTCAACATCCTTTTAGGGAATACATAGGAAAAAATTGCTGAAGATTTCTGCTTTTCATTGAAAGACATCATTAGATTGAACATCTTCATGTATTTTTTCATTTCTATCCACCAGCATCAGCAACTGGTTATATTTTTTTCCTCCCAGAAAGCCACATACTTCTTTTTTAATTGCTTCAAGAGACTTACTTTGTACCCAGGGTCAAGCAGAAAACAACGAACCATGTGGCTAGTTGCCTGCTGAGCAGTTAATGAGGCTCAAGCCCCAGCTAACTGGCTCATTTCTGCACAACAGCCCCTTAGTACACAAGCCTCAATTTCTCAATTTCATGCCTCGGTAAGATTACAAATCACCACATGTCATGGTCCATCATGGTCACTCGCACAGGCTTGATTCCATGAACATTAAATTTGTAAATACTATGGAGCTACTGAAATTCCCCATTTACAGATGAAGAAACTGATATTCTGACGGGCTAAGTGATTGCCCAGATTTACACAACTGGTAAAAGGCGATCCATGCCTCAAATCTATAACTCTGAATTTATAGTTAGTACACGCATAGCCAAGCACACATACGTATACATATGTGTATATGTATATACACATATTATGTATATCTAGCACTGTGTTTGAGTATGTGTATAATATAAGCCCAAGATCATATTACCCCAGTGGAAGCACTGCATCTCAACATGACCTTGCCTCAGAGACTCTATTGCGTGAAGCACCGAGAAGGAGCCCTTTGAGATGGGCTCTTTTGTGCCGCAGGAAGAGATAGAGAAGTGAGGAACTGGAGGACAACAGGCCTCTGCCGACCACAAGCTTTGATTTTCAAATCTCATAGTTAGGAAAAGTGGGTGTGTAGACGGAGGCTGAGGAGGTGTTTTTTCACATAGGACTTTGTATGACATCAGGACACAGAAAAAATGAGGAGGCCTTCCAGAAGCCCAGATTTGAACCAGGGGGGAAGAGGGTCATTTTTCTCATCTCTGCACAGAACACAAACTGGTCTGTGTTTGTGGAGAGGCTGGAGGGCTGGTGGCTCTGGGGATATCAGGAAAGGGCACCTTGACCAGGATAGTTGTCGTTCTCATGGTGCACAGGAGCAGCAATGGCAAGGTTATCCTCAGAGAGGTCCATAAGTCCTAGGAGACCAGTAATGAGCTAAGAGCGAAAAAAGAATACAGTATAAAAATGGTAGTGTATAAATAAGCACACCAGCTGGTGGGCTGGTTCAAGACAACATGTAAGACTCCAGAATGCTTTGGAATGCTTCCAGACAATTTTCAGGGCCCTAGTGTTTTTACCCAAATAGGTAGAGTTAATGACCAAGGAAAACTGTATTATTAATCTTGTTGTGATCTTATTTATATCCATACTCTAGCAAGGCCTAGATATTTGCAGATTGCATATGCATGCACACACATGCACACAAATCCTCATAAACTTATACATTCCAACAAATGTATATATATATATATAAATAAAGTATTTTGATAAACCATAAATTCTTCTAACCTTCCTCCCTTTTTTACCTTATCTTTATCAGCCAGATGTTCATTCATTAAACAAATATTTATTGAGTAATTATGGTACTAGGAATAAAATTATGAGCAATACACAAAGTCCGTGCTAATATCAAACTAATATTCTAGTAGAGGAGATGGATAATAAACAAGTAAAAAAATAATGGTATGATTTCCAATAGTGATCATATTATGAGGTTGGAGTTCCTTTACATGGACATAAGAAAGATCTCTATGGGAAGCTATCTGAACAGAGACCTGAAACCCTTATTTGAAGATCTAGTGCAATGGTTTGCAACTTTGTCTGTAGATTAGCATTACCTGGGAGACATTTTCTTCATGTGTAAAATACTTTTATTCTTTTATTTTTTTTAATTTTTAAATTTAATTTTATTTTTATACAGCAGGTCCTTATTAGTCATCAATTTTATACACATCAGTGTATACATGTCAATCCCAATCGTCCAATTCATCACACCACCATCCCCACCCCCCACTGCTTTCCCCCCTTGGTGTCCATAGGTTTGTTCCCTACATCTGTGTCTCACTTTCTGCCCTGCAAGCCAGTTCATCTGTACCATTTTTTTAGGTTCCACATATATGCACTAACATATGATATTTGTTTTTCTCTTTCTGACTTACTTCACTCTGTATGACAGTCTCTAGATCCATCCACGTCTCTATAAATGACCCAATTTCGTTTCTTTTTATGGCTGAGTAATAGTCCATTGTATATATGTACCACATCTTCTTTATCCATTTGTCTGTCAATGGACATGTAGGTTGCTTCCATGACCTGGCTATTGTAAATAGTACTACAATGAACATTGGGGTGCATATGTCTTTTTGAATTATGGTTTTCTCTGGGTATATGCCCAGTAGTGGGATTGCTGGATCATACAGTAATTCTAATTTTAGTTTTTTAAGGAACCTCCATACTGTTCTCCAGGAGAAATGTCTATTTAGGTCTTCTGCCCATTTTAGGATTGGGTTGTTTGTATTATTAATGTTGAGCTGCATGAGCTGTTTCTATATATTGGAGATTAATCTTGTGTCCATTGATTCATTTGCAAATATTTTCTCCCATTCTGAGGATTGTCTTTTCATCCTGTTTATGGTTTCCTTTGCTGTGCAGAAGCTTTGAAGTCTCATTAGGTCCCATTTGTTTATTTTTGTTTTTATTTCCATTACTCTAGGAGGTGGATCAAAAATGATCTTGCTGTGATTTATGTCAAAGACTGTTCTGCCTATGTTTTCCTCTAACAGTTTTATAGTGTCCAGTCTTACATTTAGGTCTCTAATCCATTTTGAGTTTATTTTTGTGTATGGTGTTAGGGAGTGCTCTAATTTCATTCCTTTACATGTAGCTGTCCAGTTTTCCCAGCACCACTTATTGAAGAGACTGTCTTTTCTCCATTGCATATCCTTGCCTCGTTTGTCACAGATTAGTTGACCATAGGTGTGTGGGTTTATCCCTGGGCTTTCTATCTTGTTCCATTGATCTATGTTTCTGTTTTTATGCCAGTACCATATTGTCTTGATTACTGTAGCTTTGTAGTATAGTCTGAAGTCAGGGAGTATGATTCCTCCAGCTCCGTTTTTTGCCCTCAAGACTGCTTTGGCTATTTGGGGTCTTTTGTGTATCCAAACGAATTTTAAGATTTTTTGTTCTAGTTCTGTAAAAAATGCCATTGGTAATTTGATAGGGATTGCATTGAATCTGTAGATTGCTTTGGGTAGTATAGTCAATTTCACAACATTGATTATTCCAATCCAAGAACATGGTATATCTCTCCATCTGTTTGTATCATCTTTAATTTCTTTCATCAGTGTCTTATAGTTTTCTGCATACAGGTTTTTTGTCTCCCTAGGTAGGTTTATTCCTAGGTATTTTATTCTGTTTGTTGCAATGGTCAATGGGAGTGTTTCCTTAATCTCTCTTTCAGATTTTTCACCATTAGTGTATAGGAATCCAAGAGATTTCTGTGCATTAATTTTGTATCCTGCAACTTTGCCAAATTCATTGGTTAGCTCTAGTGGTTTTCTGATGACATCTTTAAGATTCTCTATGTATAGTATCATGTCATCTGCAAACAGTGACAGTTTTACTTCTTCTTTTTTTTTTTTTTTTTTTTT
>NC_041214.2:71449578-71450296 GCF_002837175.3 Physeter macrocephalus | reverse complement strand
CATTTCTAATTTTATTGATTTGAGTCCTCTTCCTTTTTTTCTTGATGAGTCTGGCTAATGGTTTATCAATTTTGTTTATCTTCTCAAAGAACCAGCTTTTAGTTTTATTAATCCTTGCTATTGTTTTCTTTGTTTCCCTTTCATTTATTTCTGCTCTGATCTTTGTGATTTCTTTCCTTCTGCTAACTTTGGGTTTTGTTTGTTCTTCTTTCTCTAGTTTCTTTAGGTGTAAGGTTAGATTGTTTATTTGAGCTTTTTCTTGTTTTCTGAGGTAGACTTGTATTGCTATAACTTCCCTCTTAGAACTGCTTTTGCTGCATCCCATAGGTTTTGGATTGTGATGTTTTCATTGTCATTTGTCTCTAGGTATTTTTTGATTTCCTCTTTGATTTCTTCTGTGATCTCTTGGTTATTTAGTAACGTATTGTTTAGCCTCCATGTGTTTCTGTTTTTTACGTTTTGTTTCCTGTAATTCATTTCTAATCTCATAGCGTTGTGGTCAGAAAAGATGCTTGATATGATTTCAATTTTCTTAAATTTACTGTGGCTTGATTTGTGACCCAAGATGTGGTCTATCCTGGAGAATGTTATGTGTGCACTTGAGAAGAAAGTGTATTCTGCTGTTTCTGGATGGAATGTCCTATAAGTATCAATTAAATCTATCTGGTCTATTGTGTCATTTAAAGCTTCTGTTTCCTTATTTATTTTCATTTTGGAT
>NC_041214.2:71429134-71449467 GCF_002837175.3 Physeter macrocephalus | reverse complement strand
TATGTTGTGTGCATAAATATTTACAATTGTTATATCTTCTTGGATTGATCCCTTGATCATTATGTAGTGTCCTTCCTTGTCTCTTGTAACATTCTTTATTTTAAACTCTATTTTTTCTGATATGACTATTGCTACTCCAGCTTTCTTTTGATTTCCATTGACATGGAATATCTTTTTCCATCCCCTCACCCTCAGTCTGTATATGTCCTTAGGTCTGAAGTGGGTCTCTTGTAGATGGCATATAGATGGGTCTTGTTTTTGTATCCATTAAGCAAGCCTGTGTCTTTTGGTTGGAGCATTTAATCCATTCACATTTAAGGTAATTATCGGTTTGTATGCTCCTATGACCATTTTCTTAATTGTTTTGGGTTTGATTTTGTAGGTCCTTTTCTTCTCTTGCATTTCCCACTTTGAGAAGTTCCTTTAGCATTTGTTTTAGAGGAGGTTTGGTGGTACTGAGTTCTCTTAGCTTTTGCTTGTCTGTAAAGCTTTTGATTTCTCCATCGAATCTGAATGAGATCCTTGCTGGGTAGAGTAATCTTGGTTGTAGGTTCTTCCCTTTCATCACTTTAAGTATATCATGCCACTCCCTTCTGGCTTGTAGAGCTTCTGCTGAGAAATCAGCTGTTAACCTTATGGGAGTTCCCTTGTATGTTATTTGTCATTTTTCCCTTGCTGCTTTCAACAATTTTTCTTTGTCTTTAATTTTTGCCAGTTTGATTACTATGTGTCTCGCCGTGTTTCTCCTTGGGTTTATTCTGTATGGGACTATGTGCACTTCCTGGACTTGGGTGGCTATTTCCTTTCCCATGTTAGGGAAGTTTTCTACTATAATCTCTTCAAATATTTTCTCAGGTCCTTTCTTTCTCTCTTCTCCTTCTTGGACCCCTATAATGCAACTGTTGTTGCATTTAATGTTGCCCCAGAGGTCTCTTAGTCTGTCTTCATTTCTTTTCATTCTTTTTTCTTTATTTTGTCCTGCAGCTGTGAATTCCACCATTCTGTCTTCCAGGTCACTTATCCGTTCTTCTGCCTCAGTTATTCTGCTATTGTAAAATACTTTTATTCTTAATATAAACACATCCAATGGTTAGGAAAAATAAGCATAGGGTGAATTACAGAGTGTTAAAACTTTTTAAAATTGACATATAGTTGATATACAATATTATGTAAGTTACAGATGTACAATATAGTGATTCACAATTTTTAAAGTTACAATTCATTTATAGTTATTATATAATATTGGCTATATTCCCTATGTTGTACATTATATTCTTGTAGATTATTTTATACATAATAGTTTGTACTTCTTAAGGAGACTTTTAAAAACACTGATGCATAAGCCCCATTCAAAATCATTTAAACCAGAATGTCTGGTGATAGGGCTCAGACATTTGTATTTTGAATAGTTCTCAAGGTGATTCTAATATGCAGTTACAGTAGACTTCTTACCTAGGTAAAGAGTGGAGCAAGCAAAGTAGATAGTAAGTCCATATACATGTCCATGTCCACATGTTTGGCATGTTCAAGGAACAAGGAAAAGCAAAAAAGGAGATGAGGTCAAAAATATAAGTGGCGCCAGATCATATAGGGCTTTTAGGTCATGGTAGTAGGTTTATATTTTATTTTAAGTGTAATATGAAGCTATTATATTATACTTATAAGATCATGTGATAAAATGGGGGAAATAAGACAGAAACAAAAAAGATTCTGCTTTCTCTAATTTTCTCAATGTAAAACACAAAGATACACTCTCTAAGTTTTAATCATAGGGTCATGTTAATTATCCAATCTCTGACAAAGGACTGAGGTGTTCCCATCAATTAAATCAGGGAGAAATGGAATAGTAATTTATTGGAGAAGATGAGTCAACATCACCCTGGAAAGAAAGAGAAATAGAATGACACTGAGTGCTGTCACACATGTGCATTTCCACACACACACATACCATTATTTATTTCACACCTATATCTTTTTTTTTTTTTTTTTTTTTTTTTTTTTTTTTTTTTTGGTGGTATGCGGGCCGCTGTCACACATGTGCATTTCCACACACACACATACCATTATTTATTTCACACCTATATCTTTATAATGAGTTTGTGTGACATATCTAAGAATTTGTTTTAAAATTTATTGTTAAAATACCAAAAAATGCCATCAGCTAATAACTACTAAAAATTTTTGTTACTTGACATGTTTTTTTTTTAACTTCCTAACTTTTCCATCTTAGTGTATATCCTTTCCCTGCTGTCGTATTCTGATTAATTTTGTCTGTTGGAAAGAGAAAAGTAAAGAACTATCTATCCCTAAGATGAAATATTTAGACAATTAATGCCACAATTTCTGAAAATATATAAATTGCAATTTATGCCTTTTTGGAGTGCTTAATTAAGAAATAGCTTTCTTGCTTATCCAACATATATATTAACATATGTGTATATATATGACAATGCAGATATACAGTTTGCTGTGTTTTCTTATTTTATTGCAGTGATTGCAAAATGTTTTAAAGCAAGGAAGATTTTGTTTCCCTTGGAATAGAACGGAACACTCTTAAGGTCCAATCATTCCTGCGAGCTTCATGCAGCACTTTGGAAGATCTGTTAGAATTCCCACTATTATTTGAGTTCATAATTGTGTTTTCCTATAGGAAGAAGAGAAATATTTTCCTGTTTCCCACAAGCAAGTACTCCTGAACTTCCTATGCTATATGAAGCTGCCCAAGTGTGGTTGGAAAGCCTATTCCTTTGGTTATAGTTTGTAGGCTACTAGGGATGATGTTCAGGTGCCACCAACCAGGGCCTTGAGATCTTATCTCCCAAATGACTCTCAGGGCATTGTTGTCATGCTTCCTTTCAACTTCTGCAAAGGCAAACCTGCTCCATGATGTAGAGCATGGTCTTTGAATGAGACAGAATCTGAGTTTGCATCTTTGCTCTGCTACTTGCCAGGTAACTGACTTCTCTGACCCTCTGGGTCCCCTCCACTGCTCAGTATAATGAACAGTACTTGCCCTAGGGGGGTCTTTGTGGTGATTAGAAAGAACTACTTTGCTTTAAGCTTCACACCTCATATATAGCTATTTTTTTCTTTTTAACTTAGCACAATATGCTCAGTCATTTGACATATATATTTGATAAAAATTACAGAAACTATAAGTGTTTATGACCTCTAAGCACTACAATGACTTGCTGTTTCAAAGCTATGTTAATGAGTTTATTCTCCCTAGATAAACCCGCTAACATAGAATTGAAAGATCTCTACCATCAGGACTTAACTTATCTCAGTATAACAGCATTTCTTACTATATTTTCCACCTTCTATTCTGAACTACTTAAGGTTTTGTTCAAACATACCAACGACGTTTTTTATGTCTATGTCTTTGATCATATTGTTTCTCCCTCCCTGATTTCTTCCACATAATCCTCAAGTCTATGAGAATTCTATTCATCTTTCAAAGTCCAAAGTAAATACCTATTGGATAAAGTTATCCTTCATTCCTGTAGTGAGAATTAATATTGTCTATTTCCTATCGCTCTAGTATAGAACCACCTCATTACATTATAGGTATTTGTATAATTTCGTCTTGCACATCATATTGTAAATTCTTTGAAGAGAAAGAGTTGGCTTAGGTCATCTTTGCCTCAATATTTTTTGATGGATTGAATTGATATAAAAAGTCTTTAAGTTATCAATGTTATTAAACAAAGATGTACATATAAATCAGGTTTTACACTCATGCTAATTCTCTCTTCATTATTTTCTTTCATTAGCACAATAATAGTAACAGTTTACCCAACTCTTTTAGCAAGGGTCTTCATATTTGTGTATCTAAATCAAACTTTGGGTCTGAAGACCAACTATTTGAAATTTAACTACATGTACCCAATTTAGGGTCTCACTGAAATTTCTTCCTGTAGAGCCCCTGTTCAAATCCTGAGTGTTAGCAGCTCTAAGACATCCATCTTTAAAGTCTCAAACCTGGTTTCTCTAATTCTGTATTTACTTCTGTCTTGTGGGAGTGACTGAGGGTTTAGGCTCCAGCTCTAGTGTTTTCACCAACAAGCATTAACATATCTTCAAACAAACTGTGTTCAAATTTTGGGGGTCCTGTTAAGACACAGTTTACTTTGAATCTACATATTTTGTAAGAAGGGAAAATTTTATCCTAATGTTGTCCCTTTCATAAATGGTTCATCCTGGCTAGGAAGCCAACTGTTAGAAAAAGGAAGAGGACTTTTTGATTAAGACTATTTCATCTCCCTTCTGGGCCAAGAAACATCAACAGACTACATTTTGGGAGTGTGACATGGGGAATATTACTATAAATTTTAAGGAATTATACCAACCAATGGAGCTCGATAGTGTGTTTCCTGCCTCAGCTTCAGCAACTGACAATTCCATTTGTGTCCTTTTCAGGAACACCTATTCAAGATATTTACAACTCAGATATGCAAGTTGGTTCTGGTATTATATGCTCTATATATTCTTTTCAATCTTTTCTCTCCCATGTAAAAGTGTAAAAATAGATATTTTATTGAGGTTTCAGGATATCTTTGGTTACACAGTAGCTCAAGAAGAGCTTTTTATTTTTTAAAATAAAATTGTAAATGTCCTCAGACTGTCATGTACAGGAGAATAAGCTCTTATGCTATTTAAAAATTTTATGTGATCATAAATATGTTCCATAGGCAAGGTACTGTTTTACAATGCATTGTAACCTTTTTCTTTCTCACTTCCTCCATTTTTCCAAGGGATATATATGTGAATTCTGTTAGTTTTATTTTGTTTAGAAAAATCATGGTATTTTAAATTCAGAATATATCTTTTCATTTGCTTCATTCATTAATGATATTTGCATGAATTAAGAGAAGAACATGTTCGTAAACTGTTCAATCATCAAAATTTGAACCAGAATTTAAGAACACAATGAATAAAAGCTTGGATAGAGCAGGGCTGCCAAGTAGTCCTGAGGTGCCCCCACCCATGGCTTACCTTACCATGTGTACACAAGCCCAGCAACACATCAGGACTGATTTCTCCAAGGCTGAGCTTTACTTTAGAGTGATGTGTCTCATGCAGTTCCACACTTCTGGCTTTTATAGAACCCTCTTTCACTACAGCAAGCAAGTTCTAATATCTTGATGGAAAAATATTTTTAAGTTAAGAACTTTGAAGAAGTTACAAGACAGCATCTGTGCCTCAAAATTATAAAATGAGAAACACTTTTCATCTACCTTAGAGCATCTTTCTTTTAATTTGTAGGTGCTCAAAATCATTGTGGCCATAAATCCTTCTAACCTCCCTGTTAGGGGGTGACCAGTAATAAAATGCCTGTTTTCTAACTGAGGATGCACACAAGCTGGAGTGAGGTCATCTGCTCAGTCACATGGTACATTTCAGAATATGTGTATATGTGTGTGTATCTATGTTGGAAGATGAGGGAGATTAAGTTTCTTGAATTTTAAACTCTAGGTGTTTGTTTAACTTCACTACAAACAAGATTTTATCAGATGTAAAAATTTGTTCTTTGTGAAAGTCATGGAATTTGTCTGTTTTTACTTTAACTTCCAACGATCTACTGTTTGATTCTTGATGAGGCCCATCACACTAGAGAAAACAAAGAGGGTAAATTTCCACCTCTGCCCTCTTGGAAGCTAGAAAAATAATATGTGATTTAGGATCAGACAAGGGGATCTTTCCACCCAGGATTTAGAACCTTGAAGGAGAGCTTTTAGAGAGACTTAGAGATTATTCATGTTACTAATGGTGGAGAACAGAGAACATGGTTGAGGTAGTAATCATCAATGGCTGTGCATCAAGCAGTGCTGTCCACACCACACAGTGCCTGAAGCATAACTCTGGTTTGGTTCTTGATTTGGTGGCTTTCAGTGGTTCAAGGCTATTTCTTGAGTCCAGTTCTATATCTTTCCCAACTGTTTGTATCCTTCTAATACATTCTTCTTCCATTTAAATTAGAGCTGGTTCTGTTATTTAGAATCTAGACTCCTGACTGGAACTTTGTACAGAGCAGTATTACCAGCCAGGCCATGACTATGACACATGCTTCTTGTAGACACCTTTTCAGGGGCTGGTTGGAAAAGCTTCAGAATTAATGCATCCAATAAATGGAATGGATTGGATTGTTATTCCTGGTCAACAGATAGAAGAGTGGGGATATGAAAAATAAATCTGAAAGCAGCTTGGTGTGATATGGTACAAAAGCAACTCTGGGCTCAGCCAGGGAACCTTCCTCCACCATGTAGTTAGCCTGGTGACCTCAGGTGAAGTACTTTCTATCTCTAAACAATTGTTCTTTCATCTGTAAAAGACAGATAATACCAGCTGCATAGCCTATTTCACAGGGAAGTTAAGAAGAATAGAAAATAAATATATAAGGCACACAAATAAAGGATAGGATTAGAGTAACCTTATGGTTACTGTTACATTTATACTCTAGGATAGACGAGTATCAGGCACCTGACCTACTTTTTATTTTATAATGACTTTCCAGGGTTATTCATAAAAGCCCTACTGCTTTCACACAGGTTATAGGCTTGACATGGTGGGAAAAGGGTCTGAGTCTGAATCCTGGTTTTACAATTTATGATGTTTGTGACAGTGGCAAGTTACTCAAACTCTTTGAGAATAAGTATTCTGTATAATAGAACAGTGTGAAATAAAGATATTAATATTAATTTCAGGGATGCCAGAAGGGTAACAACATATATTTTAAAACAAATTTATCTATGGATATTTAAGTAATTATGTATAAGTGTGTGTGTATATGCTAGCTCTGCCATTTATTAGCTATGTAACATGGTAACGCTTATTAACCTCTCTGAAATTCAGTATTCTCAAATGTAAAATGACTGTAATGACTGTAAAATTTTAAAAAGATAAGAATAATAAAAATAACCTCCAATCCCATGATCAACAGATAGACACTTTTTAGGGATGCTTTTCTTTGTGTGTGTGTGTGTTTACAAGCACACTTTACAGGTTGTGATTTATATGGCCTTTTGTGTTCTGGTTTTGTTCATGACATCATGTCATGAATATGGTTTTATGTCATTAAATAGTCAACAAAAATTAAAATTTAATTTGTGATCAATTTTTATAATTAATTATAACAAAATTTTAATTATGAGACTTCTATGACAGGTTCATTTCAGCATGAGTTATAATAGAAAAATCATATCATCAAAATGGCCAACAGAAGGATGTTTAAATCTAAAATGAACATACCATAACCTATTCCATTATTAATCCATTTGTAATTACCTATAATCTTTACAAGAGCCATATTTAAACCTTACTTACTTTTGGAGTTTAGAATGAAACTGTACCCCTTGACTACTCTGCAGACAAGGAATTTAAACTGTATTTGTTTACCTCCTCTAAGTTTTTCAAGAAATTCAGGTGTGCTTTTTCTTTTCTGAGTTTTTATATATTGTTTGATGATTTTTTCCTGTTGCCTTACCACAAGGATCAAATTAGTTTAAAATAAATGCTTGACTTGTGACTTTTATCCTTCAAATTCTGATTTTTCAGAATAGTTTCTTAACAGTAATATTGAGACATCTAGTAACAAAGGAAAAAAACCAAGTCTAGGTAAACTGTTTTTTATTATTTGGTGGTGGTGGTTGTTTCTGTGTTTCTTCTGTCTAGATATCTGTAGAATTTTATCTTTAACTTAATTATGCACAAGTGTCCCGATGTGGTTCTCTTCTCATCAAAGTTTCTTGAAAGTTATAACGTTCCAAGACTGAACCAGGAAGAAACAGAAAATATGAACAGACCAATCACAAGTAACGAAATTGAAACTGTGATTAAAAATTTTCCAACAAACAAAAGCCCAGGACCAGATAGCTTCACAAGCGAATTCTATCAAACATTTAGAGAAGAGCTAACACCCATCCTTCTCAAACTCTTCCAAAAAAACAGCAGAGGAAGGAACACTCTCAAACTCATTCTATGAGGCCACCATCACCCTGATACCAAAACCAGACAAAGATACTACAAACAAAGAAAATTAAAAACCAATATCACTGATGAATATAGATGCAAAAATCCTCGACAAAATACTAGCAAACAGAATCCAACAACACATTAAAAGGATCAAGAACTATGTTCAAGTGGGATGTATCCCAGGGATGCAAGGATTCTTCAATATACACAAATCAATCAGTGTGATATACCATATTAACAAATTGAAGAATAAGAACAATACGATCATCTCAATAGATGCAGAAAAAGCTTTTGACAAAATTCAACACTCATTTATGATAAAAACTCTCCAGAAAGTGGGCATAGACAGAACCTACCTCAACATAATAAAGGCCATATACGACAAACTCACAGCAAACATCATTCTCAATGGTGAAAAACTGAAAGCGTTTCCTCTAAGATCAGGAACAAGACAAGGATGTCCACTCTCACCACTATTATTCAGCATAGTTTTGGAAGTCCTAGCCAAGGCATTCAGAGAAGAAAAAGAAATAAAAGGAATCCACATTGGAAAAGAAGAAGTAAAACTGTCACTGTCTGCAGATGACATGATACTATACATAGAGAATCCTAAAGATGCCACGAGAAAACTACTAGAGTTAATCAATGAATTTGGTAAAGTTGCAGGATACAAAATTAATGCACAGAAATCTCTTGCATTCCTATATACTAATAAAGAAAAATCTGAAAGAGAAATTAAGGAAGCACTACCATTGACCATTGCAACAAAAAGAATAAAATACCTGGAAAAAACCCTCCCAAGGGAGAAAAAGACCTGTATGCAGAAAACTATAAGACACTGCTGAAAGAAATTAAAGATGATACCAACAGATAGAGAGATATACCAATTTCTTGGAATGGAAGAATCAATTTTGTGAAAATGACTATACTACCCAAAGCAATCCATAGAGTCAGTGCAATCCCTATCAAATTACCAATGGCATTTTTTACAGAACTAGAACAAAAAACCTTAAAATTTGTATGGAGACACAAAAGACCCCAAATAGCCAAAGCAGTCTTGAGGGAAAAAAGCGGAACTGGAGGAATCAGACTCCTGACTTCAGACTATACTACAAAGCTACAGTAATCAAGACAATATGGTACTGGCACAAAAACAGAAATATAGGTCAATGGAACAAGATAGAAAGCCCAGAGATAAACCCACGCACCTATGGTCAACTAATCTGTGACAAAGGGGGCAAGGATATACAATGGAGAAAGGACAGCCTCTTCAATACGTGGTGCTGGGAAAACTGGACAGCTACATGTAAAAGAATGAATTTAGAGCACTCCCTAACACCATACACAAAAATAAACTCAAAATGGATTAGAGACCTAAATGTAAGACCAGACACTATAAAACTGTTAGAGGAAAACATAGGCAGAACAGTCTTTGACATAAATCACAGCAAGATCATTTTTGATCCACCTCCTAGAGTAATGGAAATAAAAACAAAAATAAACAAATGGGACCTAATGAGACTTCAAAGCTTCTGCACAGCAAAGGAAACCATAAACAGGACTAAAAGACAACCCTCAGAATGGGAGAAAATATTTGCAAATGAATCAATGGACAAAGGATTAAACTCCAAAATATATAAATAGCTCATGCTGCTCAATATGAAAAATACAAGCAACCCCATCCAAAAATGGGCAGAAGACCTAAATATACATTTCTCCAAAGAAGACATACAGGTGGCCAAGAAGCACACGAAAAGCTGCTCAACATCTCTAATTCTTAGAGAATTGCAAATCAAAACTACAATGAGGTATCACCTCACGCCAGTTAGAATGGACATCATCAGAAAATCTACAAACAACAAATGCTGAAGAGGGTGTGGAGAAAAGGGAACCCTCTTGCACTGTTGGTGGGAATGTAAATTGATACAGCCACTATGGAGAACAGTATGGAGGTTCCTTAAAAAACTAAAAATAGAATTACCATATGACCCAGCACTCCCAGTACTGGGCATATACCCAGAGAAAACCATAATTCAAAAAACACATGTACCCCAATGCTCATTTCAGCACTATTTACAATAGCCAGTTCATGGAAACAACCTAAATGCCCATCGACGGACGAATGGGTAAAGAAGATGTGGTACGTATATACAATGGAATATTACTCAGCCATAAAAAGGAATGAAATTGGGTCATTTGAGGGACGTGGATGGAAAAGCAGCGGGGGGTGGGGATGGTGGTGTGATGAATTGGGCGATTGGGATTGACATGTATACACTGATGTGTGTAATATGGATGACTAATAAAAAAAATGACATACTTGAAAAAAAAAGAATATGACTCATCTGTGCAATCTGATTATCTCTTTCTCTCTTCAAAACTTAATTATGGTATCCAGTGTTTTAAATTTGTATTTTTATTCTTCAGTTTTGTCTTATTTTATCCATCATATCTGGGGAACATCTACAATGTTTACACCTTAAAATTCTCTCTCCCTTTAATATTCTATTACTATTTATATTCCTTTCTTCTTTTCTTCATTATTTTGAGATAGCATGCAAGTTATACTTTGACATAACTCATTTTTTTTTTCTGTTATGCTGACTGGGTAACTTTTGCTACACAGAGTTTTAGTGTCCTACTGAAAATTTCATGCCAATATCTCTTAGCTTACTCTTCTCTCTCTTTTTAACTATTATTTTGAATCTCAGCACCTACCATTTTTGCTTATTCTATTGTGAAGACCCAGAAGGGTTTCTTCTGGTTCTTTTAGTTGATCAATTTCAGAGATCTGCTTTTCTCTTTGATTCTTCAGAATAATGTTTCTTCTTGCTTCATGTGCATTATTTTTCATAACTCTCATTTGCATTTTATCATTCTACTCATCTTAAAAAAGAGAAAGTCTATGCAAAAATGAGGTTGCTGATAGACAGGGGTTGTAGATATTCCTGGGCTCCATTCACTGTCCCCTTAACCTTAGGACCTTTCTGTTCAGAAGCACAGTACAGGGGATGACAGATGGCCAAACCCATAGAAATGTGTGGTGTCTCTCCTCAAATCACATTGTAAAACTTCTGCGCTACAGAAGTTTTGGATTTTGGATTCTCTGAAATTAGAACATATTTTTTAAAAAAACCACCATTATGCATATCTCAGTATTTACCAATTACCACCCTGTATATAATATTTTGCTGGCATTTCATAGAATTAAGCATACCATCAACAATTTCTCTCTCTCTCTCTCTCTCTCTCTCTCTTTCTCATGCACATACACACCACACTTATACACACTTCTGGCCATTTTTTCTGAGCATTATGATATCCAGAAAGCAGCACATACACAATAAAAGGATTGCTAAGTTTTATTGTTGATGTGGAAACCTGTTTAAGTAGACTTTCTTTTTTAATAAATAATATTTAATAGAATAGAAGTATCATAATTCTCAAACAAGAAACTATGCATTCTCAAACATTTTGACAGTTAGGTTTTTTCCAAGGTTTCCTTTAGCCACTTTCCATTCCTGCTAATCCTGTAGTAAATCTCTTCATACATAGAGCTGTGGGTCTGGTTTAGATGATTTCCTTTAGATGGCCTCACTAGAGGGAAAGGTAGGGGACACTTTGGGAGTTGGCTTATATTGCCATGTTGCTTTCAAAAGGACTATCCTGGGTTTTAAAGGCATCAGCAGAAAATAAGCTCTCTTGTTTTATTGCAAAATTACTACACTTAAAAAGGCAATTTCAAACATCTTTCCTTCTCTTTCCCCACGAGAAACTGAGGAGCCATCATTTTGCTTTCTAGCCCTCTTTTAGGAGAAATACTATTAGGGCAAATAAACATGAATGCCTCTACAAATGCTGGTAAAAATCCTTTCTTGCTATTGGTTTCCTGTTGCTTAGACAAATTTCACAGAAATTTCGCTGAGCCATTGGGAACAACCATCTTGGTGAGAATAGCATAAAGCTGAAAGGTTTAAAAAACACAGTACAATATTTGGAGAAATGTCATTGTTACTTTGTATCTGAGAAAATTAAGAGCATACACACAAGTGTTAGAGTCTAAAGGTGAAAACAAGAGGCCTTTTTCTTTTCACTGACTAATCTCATCAGAAACATTATGTGTTCTGGTTTCTCATCTTCCCAAGTTTTGTTTATTTTATGTATCTTGTTATCAGTAAAACTAGACTAAGGTGTTAATTGATAATTAATTGATCCAAAAGAATAAAATGCAACAAAAGGCATTAAAGGTATTTTTGAACATGAAGCCTGTTTGCTCTCAGCATCACTCTCTGGGTCACATAAAACATACTATGTTGCTTGGAATTTGAATGGGTTTATAATTATTGAAGTTATATATTTCAGCTGACTACATACTCAGATATCCAGAGGAATCTATTCTATTTTTTAGATCACATTATTTAGGAAATTGCTTTCTCTGTTCACACTTTGACTGAGTAGTTTCAAAGATAAAGTTGAATCTTTCTTGAAAGAAGCAAAGAGATTCTTGAATGGAGGCAAAAAAAATTATTCCATTTCATAGATAAAACCCAAAGTCCCAGAAAATTGTTAAGTTCCTGAGTTAACACAGTTTGTACCATAAAAATGGCAGATTAGAAATCTACATCTGTTGAATTGAGCTGATTTTTATTCTCAACATAATATTTTTCCAGGTAACTGTCACAGCCTCCCAGAGAATTACACATCTTCTTGAATACTAGCAGTAAACAAAATAAACTATTAAATAAAGTTTTGTGTACTCTGTTCTTAAATTAAAATTCAAGTGACGGCAATGTGTTCAACTTTTCTCTCAGAAAAGAAACCTAAAATGATAAAAGCCCTCATTTGATCCTTTTTAATGGATCTTGGCTTGGTGTAAAGATCTGGGCCTTTGCTTCCTTTGGGGAAAAGGCAATGTGTCTTTGTCTTGTCAACCCCTGCTGTTTGGGCAATTTCAAACATAGGAAGTAATTTTCTTCACAGTAGAGTTTGTAGTTTGTCCAGTCTCTGGAACAGAAAGTAACAAATTCCTTAATATGAAGACTGGGCCCCAGTCTCAGACACAGTTATAGCACTTGTGTAAATTCAAGCTGCTGGTGGAACAGAGATCTTTCTGATGCATGATTTTTCTTCCAATTTGTCCTCTAATTATGGACCAAACTGAATAATTTTACATCAGATATTAACGAATTTCAAGCTGTGATTCTTTCTGTAGACAAAGAAGAAATACTTTACATTCAGGTAAGGATATAAAGAAAAACTACTCTGACATAACACAAGAATATCTGATTCATAAATTGTGACATTCTATGAAGTCTAATGTGGTAACTTTAATAACAAGGGCATTTTATATTTTAACTTTTCACTCTAAGTTCAAATGTTCAGAGCTAGTTCACGGATGAAAAAATATGAGTGCTCTTTGCCATCACCTCATGACCTCTTCAGGATTCTGGCTCTTCATGTATTTACTGCTCAAAACCCCCTCACAAGTCTAAAACACTTAGCACCATAGACATTGTCCTCTATAATTCACCTTTTCCCAGCACTATGGCTTCCTGTCTTATCACTTACCTGACAGCTTTATGCATATTAGTCACACCACACAACAGGTTATTTCTTTCCCGAACACCTGTGTTTCTTTATTTCCTATCGACCTTCTGCCCTCTTCCTCTTTCAAGTCTAATGTGCAGGGGATTTAGTTACAGTGACTTTCAGGCCTTGTATAAACTATCAGTAGTGCAACATACTTACTTGCCTTTGAAAAATCAAGTAGAGACTAGGTCAACTCCACCCAGGCAATGTCAAACCTCACTTCCCAAGACAGGTTATAAGACATATATTAACCTCATTTCATAATTCACCTTGATCTTTTAATGAAAAAAAAAAGACACAGATTTAGTTGATCAAGGGAAGAGTAAGACAAATATCTCCAGTTACCTCCTCTAATTTTATTCTCTTCTTCTTGCTAATTAACAGTGCCTTAATTCTATTTAGGGTATTCACAGACTCAGCTCTTTAGTCTTTCTTATTTTTTTCTGCTTAGAATGCAGACATAAAGTTTCTGAAGGTACAGCATCCATTTTGCAACCAAGAGGTGGCCATCATGAGTCAAAGACCTATACTCTCAGAATGGCTGAGGGGAAAGGCAGAAATACCTTGGATCCCACATGGCATCATTGAACTGTCACCAGCCCTGGTTTGTCCACATTGGAGTTTGTGTTTATAGAGAGAAAGCAACTCCTGTTTGAGAGTTTCAGTTGTTGCAACTGAATCAATTACTAACTGATATAAAGGACTAAACAGAAATTTGGATATTATAATTTTATTAAATTGTCAATAACATCCCACTGTGTTTTCTATAGACTGCCATCCATTTGCTGGCTCCTTTACCCCTCATTCTCAGATTTCCTAATTGCCCGCCTCCCCCTCATCCCCAGTTCCCTCAGTCAGCAATATTCAGTCCCACCCAGGATCTAGCCCTTCACTTAATCCCAGCTGAGACTTGCTCTCCTTCCTTTGACTTCTCCCAGCTCCAGGAAACAACTTCTGAACCTGCCCTCTGTTCCTTGCCTCGCACCTCAACCTCATGTAAGAAGCACCTGCCCCTGCCTTCCTCTGACACTTGGGTTCTTGGGTCACTTCATCTCACTTAATTTTCTTCTGGCCAGAGAGAGGGATCAGACAGATTTAGGGGTAAAAAAGCAATTTCCAATCATGCCAGAAACTAGCTGTCAAACCAAAGGACACTTAATGACCAAAATAACTTGTATTTAGAATAGACCAGTTTATCTTCCTTTTCAAAACTGTGGAATCCTACATTGGAGGTCCATTATCCTCTAGCTTATGGAAGAAAAATGATTCTTTACACCTTGCTGGATGATTCTATCTTCACTTTAAGATGAGGGGCTACTTCTGGAACTGGTTCAGTAACAAAAGTGATCTGCCAATTTCAAAGATAAACAGCCTCAAGCAGTCAAAATGATTTCATGAGTTTTCATCAAAAGCTATAACTCTGACTTGAAATTTTCAATAGTAATGGCTCCAGTGATTGAATTAATGCTTCTGGAACAAAATGCAAAGGGACAGTACTTCAGAAAAATATTTTTGAGGGACTAGCAGCCATGCAAAACTACAGAATAGTGGCTTATAAATTTTTATATTTTGTAGACTGCTTTAGAAGTCTAGCCACTGATGTGGCTACCCACTGGGTTGCTTGTGCGTGCACACACTATTCTGAAGGAGCTACTCATTCTTAAAAGATGCAAATGATTATAGACATTCCTGAGTGCAACGGGGCAACTTGGTACAAACTATAATCATCTGCATTTTGGGAAAAGGGCAGTTCCTCCAGAAACATCTGATAATGTGGCTCTGCTCTCTAATCAAAAAGGACAGGATTAAAGATGGGCACTTGATCCATGCCAGGTATATTAAAGTCCTTCCCTAGGAATGCGGAATTATAACTAAGAGATTTGAGTTGCAGTATGGATATTTTTTAATAGAAGAAGTGAAAATTTGAAAGTTGTTGCAGCCAAGATCTGAACTATGGGCTGAAAAGAAAAAAAAAGTCAGTTTTCGGAGAGAGATCAAATAATATCAGACACTCAGAGAGAATCGTAAATGAGAGATGGAGAGAAATGATTTCCCAGTCTCCCCAGGTGTACCAGCCTTTGGTTACAGTTCATCCCTGAGTCCTGCTAGTCACAGCCCATACAGTACTTGAAATGACCTATACCTTCATAATAAATTCACTATTTTTGCCAAATTTAGCTCCACTGGGATTCTTTTATAGATGTAATAAATTTCTGTTTCCTGCAGCAAATAACCTTTCAGCAAAGTTTATGAGAAAATGTTTTGGTTTAATAAGACAGACCTATTTTCTTTCATTCATTTTTTTGAAGAAATTGTTTTCTGTAAACCATTGTGCTATGGTTTTGGGCAGTCACAACTGAATCATACATGGGTTCTGCAATCAAGGAATACATAGGGAGATAATAGATCTATCTCAATAGATAGGTGCATGTGGAAAGTTGTAAGGGCCATGAAAGGGGCAGAACCAACATGCTGTGGAAAGAGATTATTTCCAGCAGTGGTCCAAGAAAACTTCAGGAAGGGGTGGAATTTAAGTTTATATGTGACAAATAGGTATCATTTGGTCATGTGGAGTTAGGAGAAAAAGGATTCTTGGTAGAGAGGATGTGAACATGACTACAAAGATAGAAAGAAGGAAGGCATACAAGCAACAGTTCAGTTTGACTAAAATGAAAGATTTGCAAGTAGATACAGAGATTAAGATTAGAAAGGTAGATTTGGACCAGATTAATGGAGGCCTTTAAACTCATATAATAAATTTAGAGTTTCTCATGTTAGCCGTAAGAGTTCAATAAAGGTCTTGAGCCAGGGAATGACATCAGGAGTGACTCAGGAATGAATCAAGGGCAATACAAATGATGGACTATAGGAAAATGGAGGATGCCAGTGAGAAAACTAGTTCAGTGGTCCAATTAGGTAGTAATAAGGACTGAGAAGGAAGAATTTTCTTCAGCACTATTTTGAGGGTTTCAATGCCATCAAGGAACGGTGATATTCTGAGGGTACCAGTCAAGGTAGGCAGCAAAAATTCTTCAAGAAGAGTCTGAGGAAGTAGGATGGTTTGCCTACAATAGTGGGAGCCACTGTTTTGGAGCTGGGAGCCTGTTGATGGAGTAGGGATATATATGAGTAGCCTGGATAGGGCATTAATGAGAACTCTTCCTTTATAGCAAGGCAATAAAGGAAGAGTTTTTCATCTAATAGAGCAATTATAAAGTGAAGGGATTAAGAAAACAGAAGGTAGGCATTAGACTGAAGACAAGATGCAAATCCATATCCAAGTAATATTTATTGATTGCCTATAGAGTTCCAATATATTCACAAATGGAACCACATTTGAATGTTATCTACATATTACAGATATAAGGAGATTGGGAAACTTGCCTAAAATAAGTCTATTTTAAGTGGTAGCAGTGAGATTTCAACTCCAGTTTTTTGGTGGCTTGAGTTTTTAATTTTAATCCTTTGCATCATATCACATTGTCTCTCATCAAAATTAGGAGAGGTGAGCATGTATTTTTCTGAATTAAATTTTTGTCCATAGGAGTTATAGGAGTGGGATTGCTGGATCATATGGTAATTCTATTTTTAGTTTTCTAAGGAACCTCCATACTGTATTCCATAGTGGCTGTACCAGTTTACATTCCCCAATAGCCAAAACATGGAAACAGCCTAAATGTCCATCGACAGATGAATGGATAAAGAAGATGTGGTACATATCTACAATGGAATATTACTCAACCATAAAAAAGAATGAAATAATGCCATTTGCAGCAATACGGATGCAACTAGAGATTATCATACTAAGTGAAGTAAATCAGAAAGAGAAAGGAAATACCATATGATATCACTTATATGTGGAACCTAAAATATGGCACAAATGAACCTATCTACAGAACAGAAACAGACACATAGAGATAGAGAACAGACTTGCGGTTGCCAAGGGGGAGGGGGGAGGGAGAGGGGTGGACTGGGAGTTTGAGGTTGGTAGATGCAAACTACTACATTTAGAATGGATAAACAACAAGGTCCTAATGTATAGCACAGGGAACTATATTCAATAACCTGTGATAAACCATAATGGAAAAGAATATGAAAAATAATGTATATATGTATATAACTGAGTCACTTTGCTGTACAGCAGAGATAGGCAGAACATGGTAAATCAACTCTACTTCAATAAAAAAAACAATTGAAGAGAAAGAAAAAAAATGTAGGAGAGGTGAGAGGCATAAACATGGAGCCAGATTATATGTTAATAGGAACACTGATTTCACTGAGTACCCAGCCCTCTTAAAACAGCTTCTTCAAGTGTGGAACGTAGATCAAAATAATTTCCAGTTAGGCCATTGGCTGTTAATAAATAATTCATTACATGAAATTACTAAATAAATGCCAGAGGTAAGAAATTATATATTTTGATATTGTGACAAAATCAATAAAATGCAACTACCAGATTGTTTTTCCTGGTTTCATAGTTTGTTAATTTTGTGATTATTCATTTGAGTAACTTCATTTGAAATGTGAGAGTAAAAGGCTAGTGGCCACTTATTCATGTATTATAAATGCTAAATTCCAGAAGTGTGTGACATCTACATGAATATAAACCAAATTTATTGTAATTAAAGTTATTACCATGGATAAGAAATAAATTCATAGCATCCAATATGTAAATACTAAGCAAAGCATGTAATTTGTCTCTTTTTGAAATTAATCTCACATTCACATTAATATGATTTATGTTATTGTAATATACACTATGCCTCTGGAATCAGATTGGGAATGATTAGCTCTTTATGTGACCTTAATAACAAATAATGTGCTAACAGGAGAATAAACATCAACTAAAATTAATTTATTTTTCTAATATTCTTAAAATAGCTTCCTGAATTTGAACTTTGAATAGTAATATAATGAATGAAAACAAGCGTAAGTTCCATGACATATTAAAATGTCAAAGCAGAGGACACCTATGGTCACAGTTCCAGGGATGGATCATAGATCACAGAATGTTAGAAGGAGGAACGGCCTTGGAGGTCATTCAGTTCAATCACTTCATTTTGTAAATGAGGAAAGGGAAGGCGGGAGACGCTGGGGACTTCTCCAGAGTTCAATGCACAGTTACAAAGTGCCAGTGCCAAGAATACAGTTCAGACCTCCTGACTTCAATCTATTGTTCTCTTTGCTACATCATGCTGCCTGAAAGAATCATTTTTCATCATCTTAAAATGCTACCTTATTATTACATAAGCCGGTGAAAAATTAATGGGTATATATTTTTTACTAATTCAATGAAAAGCAAGCCCTTTCATTAACCACAGCAAAACAGTAGTATTTACCATAACCTAAGCTCGATGATAGTTTTGTTCCCTACACATAGGCTTTCTAGATTTAAGCACCTATTGTTACATTGATGACCTTTTAAAATGAGCTGCATTTTTATTAAAATAAATTATTTGACTTATGATTATTAATTTTCATGATGCAAAAGAGGAAATCATTACAGAATGGTATTGTAGCCAATTTTTTAGAAGTAACACTTTTTTCTATTCATGTACAATTTACAAAAAGAGAGGCATAGATCTTAAGAGTATCATTTGATGAGTTCTCACAATGGTATACATGAATGTAATCCACACAGATCAAGATGTATACCATTTTAACACCCCATAAAAAACTTAGTTAATAATAAATTCACCATCCTCCAGTGAAGACAACCACAACTATTTTATTCATGTTTTCCTGAGTTTTTTTTTTTTTTTTTTTTTTTTTTTTTTTTGTTGTGCAGGCCTCCCTCTGTTGTGGCCCCCCCCGTTGCGGAGCACAGGCTCCGAGGCCCTGCGGCCATGGCTCACGGGCCCAGCCACTCCGCGGCAGGTGGGATCCTCCCAGACCGGGGCGCGAACCCGGTTCCCCTGCATCGGCAGGCGGACGCGCAACCACTGCGCCACCAGGGAAGCCCTATTCATGTTTTGATTGGACTAGTTGTCTTTATTTTTATTGAATTGTAGGAGTTTGGGGTATATTTTGGATATAAATTCTGTCAGATTTATGCACTGCAAATATTTTCTGCCTGTCTGTGGCTTATGTATACACTTACTGAACAGTGTCTCTTGATAAGCAGAAGTGTTTAAATTTGATGTTGTGTACTTTAACAATTTTTCTTTTATGATTATTGCTTTTAATGTCCTGACAAAGAAATATTTTGTATCTCAAGTTATTGAAAATATTATTCAAATTTTTTCCAGAAGCTTCATAGTTTTAGCTTTTCTATTTAGTTCTGAGATCCATCTCAAGTTAGATTTTAAATATGAAGTGACATATGAAGCAAAGCTTCTCCCCCATATCACAATCCTTTTATTTCAACGCCATTTGTTGAAAAGACACTTCTTTCCCCATTGGATTGATTTGGAGTCAGTGAAACTTCACAATGAAAGTATGACTTTGTTTCTGGGCTCTCCAATCTACTCCAGTGATCTGTCTATTCTTATATCAACAGCATACTCAACATATATACACTACCAAATGTAAAATAGTTACCTATTGGGAAGCAGCTGCACAGCACAGGGAGATCAGCTCCGTGCTTTGAGACGACATAGAGGGGTCGGATAGGGAGGGTGGGAGGGAGGCTCAAGAGGGAGGGGATATGGGGATATATGTATACAAACGGCTGATTCACTTTTTTTTTTTCTAGGTTTTTTTTTTTCTTTAACATCTTTATTGGAGTATAATTGTTTTACAATAGTGTGTTAGTTTCTTCTTTACAACAAAGT
>NC_041214.2:71341380-71421663 GCF_002837175.3 Physeter macrocephalus | reverse complement strand
GGAGCTCCTTTACGCGGTGCCCTTAATCCCCTCTCCTCGCGCACCAGGAAGCAAAGAGGCAAGAAAAAGCCTCCTGTCTCTTCGGCAGCTCCGCGCCCGTTTCTGGAGCTCCTTTACGCGGTGCGCTTAATCCCCTCTCCTCTCGCACCAGGAGACAAAGAGGCAAAAAAAAAGTCTCTTGTCTCTTCGGCAGCTCCGCGCCAGTTTCTGGAGCTCCTTTAAGCGGCGCGCTTAAACCCCTTCCTCGCGCACCAGGAAGCAAAGAGGGAAGAAAAGGTCTCTTGCCTCTTCGGCAGCTCCAGACTTCTCCCGGACTCCCTCCCGGCTAGCCGTGGCGCACTAACTCCTGATTCACTTTTGTACAACAGAAACTAGCACTGTATTGTGAAGCAATTATATTCCAGTAAAGATCTATTAAAAAAAAAGCATACTCTCTTTTTAGTTTTTTAATGTCTCAAATCATTTGTAAGTACTCAAGCTTTATTGTTGGTTTCTTTTTCGAGATTTAAAAGAATTCTAAGTCTTGCATTTCCATGTAAATTTTAAAAACAATTTGTTGATTTCTGTTTTAAAAAATGGATCGGATTTTGATTAAGATTGTGCTGAAACTATAGTTCAGGTTGGGGAGAATTGACATCTTAACAGTTCTAAATTTTTCAAAACATATAAGCATAATATATATCTCTAAGTCTATAATTTCTCTCAGTAGTGTTTTGCAGTTTTCAGTATAAAGCTATGAACTTACTTTAATGTTAAGTTTATCTTAAGTAGTTTATATTTTCTAATGCTAGTGTAAATAGTATATATTGTTAACCAATTTCCATTGGGTGCTACCATATAGAAATAAACAGACCTTGTATCCCATAATTTTGCTAAATTCACTTATTAGTTCAAGTAGCTGCTTGTGGATCACTTAGAATTTATACATATACTATCATATTGTCTAGAAATAAAAACAGTTTTACTTCTTCCTTCCAGTCTACATGACTCTTTTTCTTCTCGGCTTATTTCACTGGCTACAACTTAAATTACAATGTAGACTACAAATGGTGAAAGCCATTAGCCTGGCCTTATTCTTGATCTTAAGGGAAAAGTGTTCATCATTAGGTATGATGCAAGCTGTATTTTCTTCTTTTTATCAAAATGAAGTCATTTTTTTTCCTTCCTAGTTTAGCGAGAGTTTTGATTCAAATGAGTTTTAGATTTTGTCAAATGTTTTCTATGCTTTTATTGTGTTGCTTATATATTTTCTAGATTGCTCTGAGTTGTTCTGTTTAAGTTGTGAATTACACTGACTTTTGAGTGTTGAACTGCATAAATAGGATAAATCCCACTGGTATGTGTGTGCATGTGTATATTGCTATTGTTTTGTTAAAGAATTTTTCGTATGAGGGATTTCAGTCTGTAGATTTATTTCACTGTAATGTCTTTATCTGTGTTAGGTATTGGGGTAATGCTGACTTTATGAAATAAATTGTAAAGTGTTCCCTTCTATTTTGTGAATGAATTTATATAGGATATGTATTATTTCTTGCTTAAATTTTTGTGGAAATTTAAGTGACACAAGGTGGGCCTGGAATTTTCTTTTTAGGAAAGTTTTTATTTACCAATTATATTTCACTAATAGATACTTAGCTATTCAAATTTTATGTTTTTTTCTTTAATCTTTAATCTTATTTTTTCCCCCAATTTGTCTATTTCATCCAAATTGCTGAGCTTATTGGTTGAAATTTTTCTTAATATTTCTTTCAATCCTTTTAATACTTATAAGATTTACACTAGCATCCTCATTTTCATTCCAGACTTTGATAATTTATGTATTCTCTTTTTTCTTGGTGAATATGGATAGGGAGTTTATCAATTTTAATAACATTTTCAAAGAACCCCATTTGATTTCATTGATTTTCTCTATTGTTTGTTATCTATTTAATTAATTTCTGCTCCTCTCTTTATTATTTTCATTATTCTACTTACTTTGATTTGAATTTGCATGTCTTTTTTTAAGCTTCTTATGTTGAAGTTTAAGTCAACTTAGAATATTTTGTATTTTCTTTCTGATTTCTTCTTTAACCCATATGTTTCTTGGACCTGAGTTGCTTAATTTCCAAATATTTGAGGCTTTTCTGGATGTCATTTTTTATTGATTACTACTTTAATTCCAGAGCGGTAAGAAAACATATTTGGTATAATTTCAATGTTTGGAATTGAGACTTTTTAAGTGGCCTAGGATATGTTCTATTTTGATGAGTGTTCTGTATGTACTTGAAAGAAATTTGTATTCTGCAGGTTGTTAGATGCAGCATTCCATAAATGTCAATTTGATCTAGTTGGTTGATAAAGTTTTTCAACTTTTTTATGTTCTTACTGATTACTTCTCAATTAGTTCTATTATTTACTGAGAGTGGAGTTTTGAAATCTTCTACTATAACTGCAGATTAACCTGTTTTTCCTTTACCTTCTGTCAATATTTGCTTCAATTATTCTGAAACTGCTATTAGATACATACATATTTATTATTTCTAGGATTTCCTGATGAATTGTTATTTTTATCATTATGAAATATTCCTCTTTATCTCAAGTACTCCTCTTTTCACTGAAATCTATTTTCCCTGATATATTAATCTTGTTACTCTACCTTTCTTATAATTAGTATTTGCAAGGTACTTTAAAAAATATATCTGTCTTTATACTTAATGTGTGACTCTTATAAGTGGAAAAATTTTTGTGTTTACCTTCTTTATTGCATCTGATAATCTCTGTCCTATAATTAGAGTATTTAACCTACTCACATTTTTGGAAAGTAATTTCGATTTATCTTTTGACTTTTTAATTATACCTCTTTGCATTCATTTTAGTGGGTGTTCTAGGAATAGCAACATATATTCTTGACTTGCACAGTCTACTCAGAGTGAATATTGTAATAGTTCTTGAAACCTTGCAGTGTATTTTATTGTAGATCTGTTTTCTTCTCCCTAGTCCCTCATACTATAGTTGTCATATGCATTACATCTAAATCCATTAAATACCTCACAATATTATATTTTTAATTTAATGAGTCCTAAGTATTTTAAGAAATTAAGCTAAAAAAGAATAGGCTTTTTAATTTACCAAGATATTTATCATTTATGACAATCTCAATTCCTTCCTGAAGATCTGAGTTTTCATTTGGTATTATTTATTTTAAGTTATATTCCATTTATAGTTATTATAAAATATTGGCTATAATCCCTGTGTTGTGCAATATATCCTTGTAACTTATTTTATACATGATAGTTTGTATCTCTTATTCCCATACCCCTATGTTGCCCCTTTCATCTTCCCTCTCCCCACTGGTAACCACTAGTGTGTTCTCTACATCTGTGAGTCTGTTTCTTTTTTGTTACATTTGGTATTATTTTATTTCATATGAAGAACTTCCTTCACCATTTTTTTTTTGTAGTGCATGTCTACTGAGGTTAAATTCTGTAAGTTTTTATTTTCCTGTGAAAATGTCTTTTTCTGTTTCTTTCTTGATAGGCATTTTGTTGGATATAGAATTTTGAGGGGACAGTTTCTGTTTTGGGGTTTTTTTTTTCATATTTTAGCACTCTAAAGATGCTTCCCTGCTGCATTTGGGTCTTCATTTGTCCAATTATTGTTCACTCTACAAAGTGTCATTTTTCTTTGGCTACTTCAAGATTGTCTCTTTATTTTGGGTTTTTAGATGTTTGTGAAGCTTGTAGGTATGATTTTCTTTGTATTTGTCCTGCTTGGGATTGGTAGTTTTCTTGAATTTATAAATTATCCTTTTTACAAAATTTAGGATTTTCAGCCATTATTTCATTAAATATTTTCTCTGTCCTCTTCTCACTCTCCCCTGCTTCTGGGATTCTACTTCCATATGTTAGTCCTTTGATATTGTTCTAAAGGTCTGTGAAGGTCTGTTCTTTACATGTTATTTTTTTTCCTCTAGACTTCAAAATATATAATATCTATTTCTCTATTTTCAAGTTTAGTGTCGGTTTACTCTGTCATCTTCTTTTTACTGATCATCCCATCAATGACCTTTTTTTATTTTAACATATTATATTTTTCAGTTCTACAACTTCCATTTATTATTTTACTTCTTTTTTTTTTCTCCTGAGAAGTCCTCTTTTCATTCACTTGAGCATGCTTTTCTTTACGTCCTTGAGGTTAATTATAATAGTCCTTTGACATCCATGTATGTTAATTCCAAGAGCTGAGTCATTTCAAGGTTGGTCTTCATTGATTGCTGTTTTATCTTGCTCATGGGTACGTTTTCCTGCATTCTTTTAAGTCCTAGATATCTTGAATGTCATATTGTGGAAAATCTGGATTCTGGAATTTCCAAGTTTGTCTTAAATTACAAACTCTCTTTCTTGGTAGCACCTCAAATCTTAGTTCAGTTTTTTGTCCTTAACTGGTCTGTTTCACATACATGTTTCAGAGGTAAGTGAGAGATCTTGGTAGAGTTCACAACTTCTACTACATCTCTCTTGATCCGAATTCACACTTTTTTCTAGGTAGCTGGGATTTCCCCAAACTCTATCCTCAGGTTCTTCAGGTTAGAAAGGCTATGTATTTTTTAAATTAAAGATTTAGTCACCCCATGCAGTGCCAAATTTCACCTACCCTCAAGATAAAAGATGTAAAACCCTGTAACTCACCCCGTACTATTGCTTTTTTCAAGTGTCTACTTGCCTGCAGAATCTGGCTACTTTTGTTGTTAGCTCTTCATTGCCTTCAGGCACTATTTTTTGTTTGTTTGTTTTGTATTTTGTGTAGAGCTTATAGAGGTTATCTATGAGGCAGCACCATCCTTTAGGAACTTCTCAGTCATACCAGAAGAGCCCCTAGTCTGTTTACTTTTAATACAATTGTTACTATGATTGGTTTAAGCCTGACAATTTATTTGTTTTCTATTTGTGCATGTGTTCTTTGCTATTTCTCTTCCTTTACAACATTATTTTGCATTGAGTGTTTTTCAATACTCCACTTCGCTCCTCAGTTGATATTTAGTTATACCTCTTTATGTTGCTTTGCCTTTTGTGTGTGTTTGAGTTTCCTCTAGTATTTACAACATGTATCCTTATCATATTTTATCTTCAAATATTATTGCATCACTTCAATTATAAAATACAGACCTTACAACAATATATGTTCTTTTCTTGCCTCACCTTTTTTGTGCATTTGTTGCACATATTTTACTTCTCTATATATTTAAAGCCACAATATACTTTTTTCAGTTTTGTTTTTAAAAAGTTAATTATCTTTTAAAGTAAAAAAAAATTTTTTTAACTGTGCTTACGCATATATTTATGATTTCCAGAACTCCACATTTCTTTTTGCAGATCCAAGTTTCCATCTACTATATATTTTATTCTGCCTGAAAATTTTCCTTTAACATTTCTTTTAATGTTCACGTGCTATGAAGATTCTCTCAGCTTTTGTTTGTCTGAAAATGACTGTATTTTGCCTTCAGACTTGAGGAATATTTTCACTGGATATAGAATTCTAGGCTGACAGTTCCTCTTTTCATTCAACATTTTAAGATGTAATTCCATTGTATCTTGGCCTCCATTGTTTCACATAAGAATTCAGACCTCATTTGAATCATTGTTCCCTTGTATGTAATGTCTTTTTTTCTACAGGTATTTTAGAGATTTTGTTTTATATAGTTGTATTTCAGAAATTTGATAATGGATATCTTGGCTACTTTGTGTTATCTCAAATTGGGTTTTGTTTAGCCTCTTGGATTCATTTGTTAAAATTTTTCAGCAGATTTGGAAAATTACATCTACAATAGCTAAATCAGTCCCTGAATTCAAAATACAGAGTCCTGAGGGGTGTGGCCAAGATGGCAGAGTAGGAGGACCCTGAGCTCACCTCCTCCTACAGGAACACCAAAATTATAACTATTTACTATTGATGAAACTATTGATGAAAAAACCAGAAGACCAGCAGAAAAGATCTTCTACAATTAAAGATATTAAAAAAGGAACCACAACAAGATGAGTAGGAGAGGTGGAGAGGCAGTATAATTAAGACCCATACCCACAGGTGGATGACTCACAAAAGGTAGGATACTTACAATTGCAGAGGTTCTCCCCAAGAAGCAAGTGGTCTGAGCCCCACATCAGGTGCTGGGACCCGTCCTCACCACCAGCCTGTGAGCCAACAGCACAGGGATGCCTCAGGCCAATCAACTAGCCAGGTAGAGACACAGCCCCACCTATCAGCAGGCTTGCTGCCCTAAGATCCCTTGAACCCACAGCTGTCCCAGACTGGGACCTGGCCCTGTCCACCTGAGGGCCCAGGAACTCGCCCCGCCCACCAGTGGGCTGGCATTAGCTCCAGGACCAACCTCACCCACCAGTGGGTAGGCATCAGCCCCAGGACACCCCTGGGCCCTGGCCTGCCCACCAGCGGGCCAAAATACCAACTCCGGGATCCCTAAGACCCTGCAGCCAGAGTCAGACAGAGAAAGACAAATAGTGCATTATTTGAATCTAAAAAACAAAACAAACAAATGTAACAAAACAGAAACAGAGTTATAGGTACAAAGAACAATCAGGTGTTTGCAGAGGTTAGGGAAGAAATAGGTGAGGGAGATTAAGAGGTACAAACTTCTAGTTGCAAAAGAAATGAGTCATGGGTATGAAATGTACAGTATAGGGAATATAGTCAATAACTAAGTCTTATTTTTCTCTGATGACATATAGTAACTAGACTTATCATGGTTACCATTTTGAAATGTATAGAAAAAAATCACTATGTTGTGTAACAGGAACTAACATGGTATTGTAAGTCAATTATATTTCAAAAGCAAACAAACAAACAAACTCATAGAAAAAGAGATCAGATTTGTGGTTACCAGAGGTGGGGGTGGGGGGAAGGGGAATGGGATGCAGGTGGTCAAAATTTACTACAAACTTCCAGTTATAAGATAAATAAGTACTAGAGATGTGATGTGCAACATGATAATGTAATTAACATTGATATGTGTTATATATGAAATTTGTTAAGAGAGTGAGTTCTCATCACACAATTTTTTTCCATTTCTGTGTATATCTATATGAAATGATAGATGTTCACTAAACTTATTGTGATAATCATCCCATTATGTATGTAAGTCAAATCATTATGTTGTACACCTTAAACTTATACAGTGCCATATGTCAGTTGAATCTCAATAAAACTGGAAGGAAAAATAAATAAATAAAAATATTTTTTAAAAATCCAGAGTCCTTGTAAAAATGAGTTTTTACATATGGCTTAAAGCAGGACCACTGATTTCCTCCTCTTTCTAGCTGAGATGGTTGTGCCTGTAACACAGACCAAAGCTTAACTCTCTATTCAGTTGTTAGCATGGAAGAGATAGCATAGAAAAAAGAGACACTTAGCCAAGCCTACCCGAAGACTTAATGCCCTAAGTATACTTTTCACATGAGACAAGTAAGTACAAAAGGGAATACCTCTCAAAATGTCAATCTTTAGGACATAATAGCCATGCTCATAATAACTGTGGCTGCAGCAATGCCCTAAGCTCTGACCAATCACATCAGTGAATTTTCCCTCAAGTGATGGGCAAAATATCTAGAAGAGATAGAAATAGAGGTGGATGCTTGGTCAGAAAGGGCAGAAGACTCCATCCCCAAAAATATCAGCAAAGGGACTTTGTACCCTGAGTCATAAAGGGAACACCACCAACAATCACAGGATCATATACAGATTAGAAAATGGTTTGAGAGCAATGTATATGGAAGTGTCGGAGGGACTGAATTTTATATCTAATCTTGGTGGGGAAAACTAATTCCAAAATTTTCTTGACAATCTGAGATAATAATGGTGCCACTTGTGTAAATAAGAAAATTATTATGAAAGGGAGTCTATACTGGAGGGATGGTAGAAAGGAAAGAGGTTGGCTTCATTGTTCAGGCATATAATCACTCACTTAGAAACTAGTTAGTGATGACCTGAACTGAGCTGAGGAGATCCTGAAAAGAACAAACACAGGGAGAGAAATTGATATTGGAGAAAAGGAAATGCGATTAGCTCTGTATGACTGGAGAAATATCCAAAAAGCTGTTGGCTATTTGGGTGCAGAGTGGTTTGAGACAACGGTTTGAGATACAGAGTTGAGTTTCTGTGAGTAAATGAAGCTCCTAAATGAATGATCATTTGAGTAATGGGCCTAAGTTTTTAGGTAAACTGTAGTTGTTTGTGCATATTCACTAAATGTTTCTATAGGAGTCTTCTTGTGACTCAAAACTGTAATGCTGAAAAGAGAAATTATTCTTTAGAAAATAATCAGGTATCACTCCTTCTTGGCTCTATCCTTTGAAAATAGCATAACTAAGAGAGAATATTAGTACCAAAAAGGATCAGCTTGTCTATACAGCTTCATCTCCCTTGGGAGAATAGGGTAAGAAATTACAACAGCTGTTTCTCTGGTGATGAGCAGGATAGCACTTAGGTTTTCACTATTTTCTCATGAGTATTGACAGGTGTGTGATTACATATTCCATGCTCCTGTGTATATATTTTAGGAATATGCAGATTTTCAGAGAGCAAGATTTTGCAAAAGAATGCACACCTGGAAATACACCCATTCAACCTTGTGGAGTAGTGGAAAGAGATCTGGATAACACAAAAAACAAACTGTATTCCCTTTCTGGCTCTGCCCCTTCCCGGATTTGTGATTTAAGGCAAGTTACCCCTCTGTGTCTTCATTATCCTCATATGTAAGCTGAAGGGTTTAGATTTACAGAACATATAGTTCTTTTTCAGCTTTAGACTGTGTCTCAATTCCATGCAAAATCAAGTATCTCGGTGAACATTATACAGTAATGCACCCATGAGAGTCAATTCACCATATATTTGTTATCTTCTATATTTAGATATTGGAAATATAAAAACAAACAAGAAAACAATCTCTTTTTAAGAACCTCATAATCTAATGAAGAAGACATTACAATAACTACTTACAAACTAATAGTATAATTGAAATAAATTAGGTCCATACCGGGCACAATGAAACCAGAAATAAGGGAGAAACTCAGTGTGTCTGGGGGATTTGGAGATTTCCCAGAAGAGGGGGTACATGAGCTGAGTCCAAAAAAGGTGATGAGTTCTTTAAACAAATGCACCAGTAGGAGTTTGGGAGTAGAATTACAGGCAGAGTAAAACTGTAGTAAATAAAAAGCATTCAAGAATCATTTATATTTAGATAACCACAAGCACTTTTGAATGTAAGGGTTCAGCTTGAGTGTGGGGGCATGGTGGCCCATGAGACTAGGGAGTCAGAAAGGGTCAGCCCACGAAGGGCCTTCATAATAAGGAGTTCAGACTTCATCATATAGACCCATAAGTAAAATTCTTAAGCATACCATTATACATTTCTAAAAACTAAAAATAAAATTTTTAAGAATTTAGTAAGGTGCTAGACACAAATGAATATATAGAAATCAACAATCTTAAAAAACAGCAATGGATTAGAAGATATGATGGAAGAAAAACCCTATTTAAATATCAAAACAGCAACAAAAATACATAAGAATAGTTTGAACAAGAAATGTGAAAGATCTGTTTGAAGAAATAATTCTAAAATGCTACTGGGGACTCAAAAGTTTTTGGCAAATAGAAGAGTGTACCTTCTTGAATAAAAAAAATTCAACATAGCCAATTCCCTTAAGTGAACCATTCCCTCAATGAAAATGCCAATAAGTCTTTAAAAAAATATATTGTATTTTATTGTGGTAGGAACACTTAGCATGAGATCTACCCTCTTAAAAAACTTCTAAGTATATAATACAGTAGTGCTGACTATAGGTACAGTGCTGTATAGCTGATATCTAGAACTTATTCATCTTGCTTACCTGAAACTTTATATCTGTTGATTAGTAATTCTCATTTCCCCCCCTCCCCAATCCTCTGGAAACCACCATTCTACTTTTCAATTCTATGAATATGACTATTTTAGATACATCACATAAGTGACATCATGAAGCATTAGTCTTTCTGTGACTGGTTTTTTCACTTAGCATAATGTCTTTGAAGTTCACACATATTGTTACATATTGAGAATTCCCTTCTTTTTTATGGCTGAAAAAATATTCTATTGTATGCATATGCCACATTTTATCTGTTCATCTGCTGATGGACATTAGGCTGGTTCCACATTTTGGCTATTCACACAAAGTGCTAGTATCTCTTCCAGATCCTGATTTCAATTTTTTTGGCTAAATACCCAGAAGTGGGATTGTTGGATCATATGGTAGTTCTACTTTTAATTTTTTGAGAAACCTCCATAATGTTTTCCATAGTGGCTGCACCGTTTTGTATTCCTAGCAAAAATGTACAGATTCTAACTTTTCCACATCCTTACCAACAGTTGTTATTTTATTTTATTTTTTTTTTAGATAATAGCCATCCTGAAAGGTATGAGGACATATCTCATTGTGATTTTGATTTGCATTTCCATGATGATCAATGACATCAAGCATTTTTTCCTATACCTGTTAACTATATGTATTTGGAGAAGTGTCTATTCAAGTTCTTAGCCCAGTTTTTTTTATTGGAGTCTAGTTGATTTACAATGTTGTATTAGTTTCAGGTGTACAGCAAAGTGAATCAGTTATACATATACATATATCCACTCTTTTTTAGATTCTTTCCCATACATCCCATTACATTGAGTATAGTTCCCTGTGCTGTGCAGTAGGTCTTTATTAGTTATCTATTTTTTATATAGTAGTATGTATCTGTCAATCCCATTATTAGTTATTTTGCTATTGAGTTGTAGGATTCCTTATATATTTTAGAGATTAATTTCTTTTCAGATATATGGTTTGCAAATATTTTCTCCTATTCCATAGGTTGCCTTTTACTCTGTTGATTGTTTTCTTTGCTATGCAGAAAGTTTTTAAGTTGATATAGTATCACTTGTTTATTTTTGCTTTTGTTGCCTGTGTTTTTAGTGTCATATCCATGAAATCTTTGCTGAGCTCAGTGTTATGTGATACACCATGTAACACTAACAGAATAAAGGATAAAAGTCATATGATAATCCTAGTAGATGCAGAAAAAGCATTTGACAAAATTTAGCACATCTCATGATAAAACCTCTCAAGATTCCAAGAACAGAGAAGAAAGGTGCTTCAATATAACACAGGCCACATATGAAAAGCCCACAGCTAACATCATACCCAATGATGAAAAATTGAAAAATTTTCTCTAAGATTAGGAACAAGGGATGAATGCTCACATCTATTCAACACAGTACTGGAAGGCCTAGACAGAGCAATTAGACAAGAAAAAGAAAAAAAAATCCAAATTGGAAAGGAAGAAGTAAAATATTTCCTATTTGTAGACAGTATAATCTTATATATAAAAGCTCTAAAGACTCTGTAAGAAAACTGTTTAAAACAAATAAACATATTAAATAAATATGCAAAATACAGAATCAATATGTGAGAATCAATTGCACCTCTATACACTAACAACAAAGTATCTGAAAAGGAAATTAGGAAGCAATTGCATTTACACAGCACCAAAAAGAACAAATTATTTAGGAATAAACAACTATGGAGGAAAATCCTTCTATACCGAAAAGTACAAAACATTGATAAAAGAAATTAAAGAAGACACAAGCAAATAGAAAGACATCCTGTGTTCATGGTTTGGAAGACTTAATATTGTTAAAATGTTTACACTATCCAAAGCAATCTACAAATTCAGTGTGTTCCCATTCAAAATTCCAATGGCATTTTTACAGAAATAGAAAATGAATTTCTAAATCTATATGAAACCAAAAGTACAACGAAAACCTCAAACAAGCCTGAAAAATAAGAACAAAGCTGGAGGCATCACATTTCCTTATTTCAAAATATATTACAAAACTACAGTAATCAACTTAGTATGACACTGACATAAAGATAGACATAAAAACCAACGGAACCAAATAGAGAGCCAGAAATAAATGTGTGCCTATATGGTTAACTGATCTTTGACAAGAGCATCAGTAATACAAAATGTGGAAAAGATAGTCTCAACAAATGGTGTTGGAAACCTGTAAATTTACATGCAAAAGAGTGAAACTGGACCCTATCTTATACCATACAGGAAAACCAATTCAAAATGGATTAATGCCTTACATGGAAGACCTGAAACTCTAAAATGCCTAGGGGGAAAAAAAAAAAAAGGTAAAAAACTTCCTAACATTGATTTTGAAAAACTTTTGAGAACATTGTATATATTTTTAAAATATTGTGGTAGTCAGGGTTCTCCAGAGAGACAGAACCAAAAGGATAGGTATACATAAGAAAAAGAGAGAGATTTATTTTAAGGAATTGACTCATATGATTGTGGAGGCTGGCAAGTCCAAAATTTGCAGGGCAGACTGGCAGGCTAGATACTAGGGAAGATTTGATATTGTAGCAGTCTGCTGGCAGAATTCTCCCTCCTTCGGGAGAGGTCAATTTTTTTCTTAAAGCTTTTGATGGATTGGATGAGGATCACCCACATTATGGAGGGTAATCTGCTTTACTGTCAATCTACTAACTTAGATGTTAATTTTATCTAAAAAATACCTTCACAGTAACATCCAGACATATTTGATTAACTATCTGTGTACTGTGGCCTAGCCAAGGAGACACATAAAATTAACCATTACTCATGTGTACTATATCACATACATTATAAAAATATACACTTTATAAACATCTACAAAAAAATGTTAGACAGAATAAAATTAAAAAACAAAAAGAAAAACAGTATTTTCTTCTTAGCTCCCAGCAAATACTTTCATGTTCCATAAAATGTGTGCAACCCACAGGAGACTGGAGAGCGATTATAAGAAAGAGTAATAGAATTAGATATGATGTAATTTTTATCTCTCTCATAGCAGAGTGGACAAAAGAATGAAGCAAGGTGAAATTTGAGGCAGGAATTCCAGTCAAGAGGAAACAACGGGGCAAAATAGAGAAGTCTGGCATCTGACCTAAGGTTGTAGCAGTGGTGATAAAATAAATGAGTATTAGAAGTTAGAATCAACCAGATGACTAATCATGGATGGGGGCTGAAGATAGTGAGGAGTCTTAGACGACTGCCAGAACGTGGTCCCTTGGATGGATGGACTGTGGGTGTGACTGAATTTACTGGTTTCAGTTCTGGGCATGTTGAATTTAAGTACTTTAATCACCCATGTGGGGCTACCCTCTTGGCATTGAGAGATAATGGCTTTGAATGCAAGTTCCAGATTAGATACGGGAGACACATAGCAAATGCATTGACAATAGAAAAAGGGTGAGATTGGAGTCATAAGAGACACGAATGTTTAAAATTATATTGTATTAAAAAACTGGCTACTATTTATTCAGGGCTTATCATGTGCAAGGCACTGTGCTAAATGCTTTGCATACATTATCTTACTGATCTTTAAAACAACACTGGGAGACAAGAATTGTAATCCCCTTTTTTAAAGGCCAAGAAACTGAAGCTTAGAAAAATTAAGTAACTCATCCAAGGTCAGAGCCAGTAAGAAGAGCTGGAATTCAAACCTAGGTTCAGCCAAACTCCAAGCACCATGTCTTTACTCACTATGTGCTATTGTCACCCATTTGAAAGAAAGCTAAAGTGCTACACCTGTCACCAGGCATGCAGAAAGCTTGAGGATGAAGAGATGGAAGCCTTCCATCATTTAGCAGGATATTTTTTTATATTCAAACACTGTGGAGTGGATTATTAGAAGTCCAATCTTTGGAGCCAGGCAGACTTCCATCAAATCTTTCTTTGAGACTCAGTTTCTTGATCAGTAAAACAGAGATAAAAAATTGTGTCATATATTTGTTATTAGAATTAAGTAATGCATATACAGTACCTGTTAAATAAATTGTAATAATTTTTATTATATTTCTTCATGCTGGTCTAACTGTGAAAAAGAAAGATAACATCCTTTAAGGTAGAGCAGAGAATTATCAAGACTAGAATGAACACTACATTACCTCAAAGAGATTATTCCAAGCAATTCTATTTATACATTGAAAATAATCTGTTTATTTAAAGGTGCTTCTTCCAACAAGCCCTTTTGTTTTGTGGTTTTAAAAAATATATACATTGGCAGTGAACAGCTGAGTAGTCTCTTCAAGATTGCATAAATTCAAAACCAGATTTTCACTCCCCAAACTAACTGAAAACAAATTCTGAAAAATCACAAAGGCAAATGGGACTGAAAAATCTGTAAGTATTTAAACAGGCTCTCAAGACCTCTAAATAACATTTTAAAAGTCCTCCCAGAATGAATCAAAACAATATGATTGTTTGCAATTGCTGTGTACGTAAATATGGAATCGGTCCCGAAGGACTGGATGGTTAACAAGTATTTCTCTTTTATATGTCTGCTGGCTCTGACCCTGGAAATGCTCAGCTGGGAGCTGGTGTGTCTGTTGTGATGTCTGCAGGGACCACAGCTGGGTAACATCCATGCCTGTGCATGAGAAGGAATGATTCTCCCTCCTCCCTCTCACTCCATCTGATTTCGCTAATGAGGTCCAGAGGTTTGATTCTGCAGACCCCCGCCCTCCTGTAGAGGAGGGACATTTGGTGCAATGATAAATTGCCCACACCTAAGCTAAACAGACAAAAAGATATTAAATGTAAGTAGTTAAACAAAAAAAGCATACAAATTATAGCTGACATCAAAGTACGTCTTTTCTAGGTTACTCTGATGGAATACCACACCACTCATTAGATTTTTGCTAAGGAAACTTCCACTTGTGTTAATTAACAAAATATTTATCTACAAGAATTAGATGGTTGTCCAATGTATAACTTTTTGTTAAGTAGTGAATTTGTTAAATCTTTTCTTAACTATGGTGAAATTAATGTTCTTTTTAACATTTGCTAAATCTGTATGTTTTTGTTTAAATACAATGGAACAATTCAGCAAGGTATTATAAGATTCCATCTAGTGAGGATAAAAGCTAATGCTGTCTAAAAAGCATGGCTTAAAATTTCTCTAAGCTGTGTTCACCATCCTGCCTAAATTATGCAGGCAGAGCTTATACACTATTAGTGCCTTTAGATCTTTAGATTGGAAACATTTTCATATTTAGAACAGCTTCCTTGTTTGATTTGAACTTTTCAGTTTAAAATAATTAGGGGGGAATGGGAACATAATCATCTCACTAATGTATTTTTTCCTCAGTGAAGGCTGAGGAATTTAGCATAAAGATGCAATCTGGAAAAAAAAATAAAATAAAAGAACGAAAAGGAAAGAACTTTCTCCCTTTTTGCTTAATTCCTAATAATGAAATTGCAAGATAAAGAACTTAATGTTTAGTGTCATCTTTTATTGGAATATGTCAACTTCCCCAGAGACAATGCATTGATGCAAGTAACTATTTGAAACAAATCTCTGTAATACTGGAAGACATTCCTCTTCGAGGCTTCACCTTTAGCATTCCCACAGCAGCCATCCTTCACCTTGCCTCCATCCAGATAAATAAGCAAAACAAATAAAAGAACTGTTCCTCTTTGGCATTTTACTTTTTGTCTGTTTTGTATCATTGCAATTGTGAAATAAAATAAGCTTTGAGAGAAAGAGTCCATCTTGTCTTTTACATTAAATGTTCATTCCTGAGCTAATCTTAGTTAGCTGTTCCTTTGAAACCACAAGACAGTCTTAAAATCACTTAAAGTGTTATTAATTTAGCTGTTGTATGATGATGGATTTTTCAGCTTGCTTATACGTAGATCTCTTAATACTGAAAATGTGCAGATGTCATAGCTTTGCTTCCTCAGCTATCACTACCCTTATTTCCAAGAAGCATATTCTACAGCAAAATTGCTGGTAACCAAATAAACTGCCATTGGATAGTCCATTATTTGGGCTAATGAAAATTTCAGCTGGTCATATTGCTTTGTGAAAAGCTGATGTAAATATTTCCAAATAAAATTCTTTTCAGAATATAGGTTTGGTCTTTGTATTTTAACCACTACCAAGCAAGCATAAATTCATTACAGATTTGTAAAGTCAAACGTGGTTAACATTTCTCCACTAAATGAAAATGAGTTTGAAAATGCATGGAGAACCATAATTATGCTTAATTCTGTTAATGTACTTCCCAAATAAAGCAATCTCAGATTGTTATATATACCTTCACCCTTGGTTTTAACACAGCAGTTCAGAGTAAAAATGGAGCAAAAAGCCATTTCATTAGTCCACTGCATTCTGAATGCATTTCAGGTCATTATTTTTATGAATAAAAAATGTGAAGCTCATTTCACCTTGTAAGGACAATCAAAAACAATTGCTCTAAGTTCAAAGCTATTGGGGATATCTGTTAATCTGTTTTGCTCAAGGAAGTTCTGGCTAGGAAAGAGAGGAGATAAAACAAATGGGCCTTCCTCATTTAAATTCCCGACTGAATAAATACTACCACATTACCAGCTCTGAATAATTAACTTCCATCCACTATGCCAAAAATGATGCACTGTATTTGAAATGCATCTTTTCAATAAATACTCCTTGAAAAAAACCACCACAGAAATCATGACAGCTGTCATTGCACTAAACTTTTACTTACTCAAATCATTTTCTGAAAACCATCATTAGAATCAAATTAAAATAAAGCTGAGGTTTTCTGAATAAAACTGTCAAAGAAGATAAAAGTTCTTACATTGACAGTAAAGCAAATGATTTTTTCCACTCTGTTGAGGTTTCATAATAGTGCAGTATATCTGAATGACTTATGGTCCATTAATGACAGATTAACAGCTGGAGGAGGGGACATCTTTCCAAGAATAGTTTTCAAATGAATGAAACTTCAGGCCCAGAGGCAATGGGAAATGCAAAGTGTGGGGAGCTAGGGGAAGATGTGGGGGGAGGAGTCTTGTAAGATTAAACTTTCATAATTCATTAAAATCACTGAAAATGACAAGAGTGCAATCTGAAATAAATTTTCCATATTCACAGGGGGAAGAGGTCATAGTCAATACTAAGTTCTTGAAGATGACTGCAGGGGATAGAAAGCCAGTGAGAGCATATCTGTGCAGCATTACGTGAAAGAAAGAAACTTCACTAAGATAAAACTTAGTGAAGGATTCTACCTATGTAGTTTTGCTCACCAGCCCTCTTGATGTAATGAAATACCAAACATTCTATGCAGCTAGACAAAGGTGGGGAGTGGGAGTGGGTGTGCAGGAGGAAGTGTTAATACTAAAAAAGTATTTTATGTGTAAAAATGATTTATTTAGGTCTAATCCCACAATCTGAAATGATAATTACACCATATATATATTTATTTCAGTAAAATTATATAAAATAAATTCTAAAAAAATAGCACTGATAACTTTCTTTTCTTTTTTAAGTTGAATATTTTTGTAGCTTAATTTTAATTTTTTATCACAAAAGTAATTCATGCTTTTATAGCTGTTACAGAAAATCGGTAAAACAAATGAAGAAGAAAGTAAAAGTCACTTCCCAGTAACATCCACATTTAAATTTTAGTGCATTTCCTTCCACCATGTAATGTATTTATTCATAATATAAATTTTTTCAGTAAAAGGAAATTATGTTGAATGTACATCACATTATGTCATGAGCGGAGGAGCCATTTAGCCTTGATTTTGAAGTCAGTGATCTATTCTGAGGTATATGATGCAGCCTTTGCAATCTATTATGGCTGCTAGACCAAAGCATATTTATCTTTGTAGCTGGCGAGCACTGGATTTGTGTGCTCGGTACTCATTAAAGATATTATCAGTAATAGTGAAGGTAGCATATATTTTAAGTGCTTAAGGATGTGACTCTACTTAAAAGCCTAAAGCAAATGTAGAAATTGTATATAACCTCAGGATCAAAAAATCCAACAACTACTGTCTTCATCTAGCTTCTGAGGCTTTCTGGGGTTTCAGCTTGCATCAACAATAAGCTTTACTCTTCAAAAGGAAACAATTTTGACAGAGGTCAAACACATTGGTGGAACATGGCACCACCAACACCACCACGCCAAATGAATAACCTTCTTAAAAGGAATTAGGTCATCTTGTAATGAAAAAATATAATGTGTTAGACTAAATATAATGGTAGCAGAAACACTGCAAAAATGATTAAATAGTTTCCATATGAATTATTTTTCCTTAAAATTGATAAATTTTATTATAATAAGTTCTTACACATTCGTAATTCTCTAATTCAGAATAAACAATAATAGTTATAGAATATGCCTCTTACAGGAAGAAAAGTTGGAAATAATTTCTTAGGAAATTTTAGGCTTTATCATATTGCTTAAGTATAATACTTAGGCATAATACCTGTCTCATTTAAATCGTCTTCAAAAATAGAGAGGCCTTTATGCTCCTGAGTCTTGGTATATTAACTTAAATGCTCACTATAGTTTATTGTTATAATAAATATTGTGATAATAATTTCTAGTTCCATAGCCCTAACACAGCAATTTTTTTAAATTTCACTTTCCTGTCCATTTAAAATGCAAAATTTATACAAACATTTGTTTATAGAGAAACATAAATCTATGGATTCCATTTTTTAAATTTTACATTAGATGGTACAATTTTACCCTGTTTTTACTTAATCTTCAAAATAGTAATTTTAATGGATACATAATACTGCATAAAGTAGAAGCATCATTATTTATTTAATCATTCCCCTTTTTTAAAACACTTAGATTGTTTTAGATGTTTAAAATATGTTCATGGTTTATTGATAAATTTCTGCCCAATCTCAGATTTTTGCCTTTTTTTTTTTTTTTCCTGGTTGGTTAATGTGTGACTTTAGTAAGCCACATTGTTGCTTTTTATGTTTAATAATTTCTCTTGGTATATGAAGAGACTTTTTCTCCAAAAGTCTTCATTTCTTATACCTGAAAGATTACTTTAGTTAAATTTATTATTTTTCCACTTTTTTTGTCTTTACCAGTAATTCTTATTTTTCACAAATTGTTTCCAGGTTCCATCTTCCATATTTGTCTTTTTGTCTTGCATTTTAGGGTGCTCTGTTGTTTTTATTGTTTTATGTCATATTTCTAATAACTACTAAGTGCAACAATGATTTCAGTTGTTCAGTTGCTGTTTTCATTGCAGTTTGATCTCATTTAATGTTTGTCTTATTAGTTAGGATAGCCTAGTTTTTACTGCAGTAGTAAATACCAAAATTCCAATTTCTTTTTTTTTTTTTGCGGTACGCGGGCCTCTCACTGCCGTGGCCTCTCCGGTTGCGGAGCACAGGCTCCGGACGCGCAGGCCCAGCGGCCATGGCTCACGGGCCCAGCCGCTCCGCGGTATGTGGGATCTTCCCGGACCGGGGCACGAACCTGCGTCCCCTGCATCGGCAGGCGGACTCTCAACCACTGCGCCACCAGGGAAGCCCCCAATTTCTTAAAATAACAAAATTTATTTCTTGCCTACTGTGCATGACTGTCTTAGGTTGTTAGTGGGGTCTTGCTCATTGTAGCTACGCAGGGACTCAGACTGGCAATCCTGCCAACATTGCTAGATCTGTACTAAAGGAAAACGAGAGCTTGACAAGGTCTGTCATTGTCACTTAAATGATTGAGCCCCCAAATAATGCATCGTCTGAGCAGAATTCATGGGCCCAATCTAGATACATGCCTCCATCCAAGTACAGAGTGGTAACTTAGACCTTTGGAATGCACAGGAAGGTGGAGACCGGAAAATATCTGGCAAACAGTACTAGCAATTGCCACAAAACTCATCTCACTTTCTTCATTGCTGCAAGATAAGATAACCTCTATTTTCTAAAAAGTTTCCATTTCATATGAAAAAGGTATTTTAGGGTAAAGTTTTGCCTACACTTACCTTGATTCTTTTGGCTTTTGGTTTTGTGTTTAAAAGTGTCTTTTTGTATGTTTGTTTGTTGTGGGTAGCTTCATACTTTCTGTCCCTTCCATGTGATTAATTTGCTAATCTTTCCAAAGCAGACCAGATGGAGAATTGCTTTCAAGCATTGTCCTAGCAATCTGTTTTCTGGCTGAGTGAGTTTCTTTGATCTTGAGTTGGAAATTAGCCTTTTTTGTTGTTGTTTTTTTCCTGAGGCTCTTCATATCCCAATAGCTTATTTAATAATTTGTTGTCAGAGTGAGTTTTGATGAAGGATAAGGTATAGAGCAGATTTTTCTCCAACTCAAGAAGCTCATTTTACCATCTCATGTCCTTCCTGGACTTCGAGTTAAGAAGTAGCTCACATGGAGGGTTTATTTCTGTCAGCCAACATGAGGGTCGGGATGTTCACACAGAGTAGTACTTAACTCAGAGACTGGAGGTCAATTCACCCGAGTGTCTCAGATGATGGCAGAGAGAATTATCTGAATTCTGAATGGGAGACAGGTTCATATTGTAACCACTTTCTATCACTGACCTTGGCTGCAGGAATTCCATTTAATATCTATAAAATGTCTATGTGCTCTGATTACTTCCAATAATGACTTTTATTTGGGCAATTCAAATGATTTCTTAGTAGTTAGAGTTTTCCTCTTACTCAAATCAAATATGTAGCTGAAATTTTAATTACTTTACTTTAAACAGCTTGAATGTTAATCACATCTTGTCATTAGAATGGGACTAAAAAGTAGTGTTAAAAATTGGCTTTCCAAGCCATACCAATCTGGGTTCAAATCTTGGCCTGTTACTAACTAGCTGTGTGACCTTGGGTAAGTAGCTTAAGTGATTCTCAAACTTTGTGTTTTTTGCCATCTGGAAGAAGTGGATGATGACAATAGTACCTAACTCACAGGATTTTTTGGAGGATTAATTTTAAAACATTTACCATAGTTCTATTAGGTCTTGCAAAAATTGGCCAGTTTTGAGCTCAGAGGAAGGAAATGACAGAAACAAAGATAAGAAGATAGGAAAACAGAGCATGTATTCTAGGTTGATTGGCACTTTGGATATATGAGAGTAGGTTAGCTGTACAGAGTTGTGCACGTTGTTCACTGCACAAAAATGCCAGACCAAAGGGGCAAGTGAGGCTGAAAGCCAGGCCATATTCTGTTGTATAAGCCTTCCTCCCTGCAAGAAGAAGTGCATTTTTCTTTACATACTAGGGATGCTAGGGGTGACCCTGAGTAAGTTGGAATCAGATAAGAAATTTGACTAAAAGTACATCTGTGACCCTAATCCTAAACAGGGAGGTGTAGAGTTCCAGAGGGCACTCACCATTATACACACCTGGATCATCATCTCCTGTTCTTAAGTAAAGGGCCTCTGAGCCATTTTCATTTGTAGGTTTTTAAAAACTCACACCAAAATAGCTATTTGTTCCCTTGACATTGAAACCATTTTTCTTTCTTCCACTAAAGTTCTAATCTTTCTTCTGAGCCATCATTACAATAATTTGCAGGAGGTGGGGTACCTACTGACCCTTCACTTTGCTGTCAGTTGTGTTGTATTTGCTTTTCTTGCCAGGACTGTCTCAAAGATTGAAAGGGATTTGACATGGTTTGATCTTGATGGTTTAGCTGAGACTTGTGGGTTGGATGACCAGCTGCCTCAAATCACAGCCTCCTTTCCTCCTGAGTTCATCTCCAAAAAGGAGTGGGGGAAAGAGGAGGGAAATGCCATGAGGGGGAGGGATGGAATTGTGCAACAAGATGCTGAGATCTGCTTCTATGGCGCTTCCTAGACTCTAGTCTACACACGTTTTCAGAACTTCTTCCACCTGCTGCCTACAGGTTTCTCAAGAGCAAAGACCCTTAAACTTTTGCATTTCCTCTATGATATGCAGCATATAGAGCTGCCAGAGAAGGCTTTGTAGCTTCAGGAAGGATGGGACATCTCTTCTGTCATTGCCTCTTCTAGCCCTCTTCTTTCCAGTTCTCTGATTTCTTTGTTAACTGGGGAGATGGGAAGGAGGAAAGGAGTTTGTATCAGGCAATAAAGGATTCTAATAAGAATTCATTTCATTGATCCATAGAATAAAACCAAGAGTATCTCCTCTATCTTCATATAATGATTACAATTTATTAAATTTTGAATATGTTCCAGGTGCTTTACATACATTAATCTTTGCAACAGCACTGTGAGGTGGTTATTTTTATCTCTGCTCTATAGATAAGAAAACTTTAGTGAGAAAAGTTAATTAACTTATTCAAATATACAGAGCTAACAAGGAATAGGGTTAGGATAAATCCCAGTGCTATCTGACTCTGTAGTCCATGTTCTTTTTCTTTCTTTCTTTGTGTGTCTAAAATTATTTTTTTAATGACACAATGTAATGTCCTCACTGGGTACAATTAACATAATGCAAAGCATATATAATAAATGTAGAAATCCCTTTCATATCACTTCTCTCACCCAAATATCCAATCCTAATAGCTTTCCTGGTGGGGACCAGTTTCCAGAATTGTGAACACATTTCCAAATACACCTGACTATGTATTGCTCTATAAGATGTTTTTAAATGTGATACTATATTTAAAACCATCTTTCAATATCAGTGTACTTACACCTTCATCTTTTTATAGTAGTTGAATAATATTTAAATTTGTATCTGCCATCTCATCCTGACTTCTTTTTATCCAGTTTCTTGCAATGTGGTTATTCTGAATCCCTGTTTTTTGTGTAAGTCAACTTAGACTAAGAAGAATATATGGAGTAATTTCAAAGATCTCTGATTTTTTTTCACACTATTTCATCCTTATTTTATAAACAAAAAATTATTGGAAATTTTCCTTCTATTTGCTATATTAATGTAATTACATGGGTGTCAATATTTCTGTTTCGTTGAATATGGTGTTTGTTTTTTTTTTCTCACAATGTGGACTTTCCTTAAATGTCTACTTTTTCTTGGCTGTTTGACATTTTGGCCATTCCCTCATTTTACCTCTACAGTACAATGCTGCAGTTCATTTTACAGCTGAGGAAACCAAGAACCAGAGAAAATAAATGACAACCAAAGGCATGGGGCTATTTAGTGCTAGAACCAGTAATAAATCCAATTTATCTGCTGACTCCTGGCCCAGCACCCTTTCTATAACATGACATGTTATTAACTGGAAGTAGTATGTAGATGCTTTAGCTTATTTGTAAATCTATACTCCTTTCTCTTCACATTTTATATCCTATTTCCAGTCACATTTGTTTAGCTGAAAAAGTTTGACATGCTATGTGTTCTTGGCAGAGAACTCTGAGGAAAGCTCACTTATCCTTGTATTTAATTTGGAATAACATCTTCTGGAAGAATCTGGTACTTGGACATGTTCAATAAATCCCAGTTAACAAAAAGTTAGAACATGATGGGTCCTTAGAAAAAAATCTAGCCCAACTCATTATTCTACAAATTCATTTAACAACACGTATTGTGAATGCACTTAACTCTCATAAATGCTAATATATGTTAAAGCACATTTTCATATAGCATCTAAGAAACTAAAGCCAAGAATGACAAATTCACTTGAAAAATCTGACCTTAATGGTGACAACAGGACTTTAGCCCAAGTCTCCTGACTCAAAGTCCAGTGCTAAACACCCAAGTGACTTGCCAGGGTACTATTCTGTATAACCAATAAAATAGAGGCTAGTCTAACCTACCTACAGTATGTGCTAAACTGCATCCATTATCTTTGTGGCTCGTAGAAAAAGACAGTACTAGCTGTGAAATGTATAATGCCTTTATTCCTTTTAAAGCTTAAGACTTTTATTTAGTTTGCTTTCAAATTTCTAATCACAGATACATAGCAACCTTTTGAAGTAGCTCCAGTGGCTTTGACTGATTTGCAACTCTCAAACTTTCTCTCTTTTTTTCCCTCTCATACAAAAATACTTCTTAAGGTCACATTATGTGTTCCTGAAACTAGCATTTGTATTCAAGTTCAGTAAATCACACTTGTCAACATTTTGTGACCGTTCCTACTGAATCCTGTTGAAGGCTGGATGTTGCCTTATAATCCTTAACAGATACATGTGTTCTAACAGAGCTGTTCAAGGATAGTATTGTTCTGGATTAAAAGGGTAGAATATTTTTAGTGCATCACAAGGCACTTTGATCTCCTGATCAGGGGCAGCATTTACTGATCATGCATCTTCATTAGCACAGAGGATAAGTCAATGTAATGGAAAGGGCACTGTATTTGCCATCAGATGCCCTGGGTTTGGAGGCCCTACTATTCTTGGCTTTCTCAGATTCTTGACTTATGAATCTTAAAAATAGGGCAATGATATCCATTTCCTCTGGGTGGTTTTAAGTTTTAATTGAAATAATGCATGTGAGAGTACCCTGGCACATCTAAGGAGTTTAATAAAGTTAATTTCCTTTCCAGTTTACTTAATGTTTGCTACTTTTGAAACCATTCTTTCCCAATAATATAATAACTGGCTTTGACAGCCGTAACAGAGCCATACACAGCGCTTATGCTCTTTCCCTGAAGACCAGTTTTCTCCATTAGTATCTGAGCCTGGCAAGTCAAAATCCTTCCTAAAATCTGCTAAGTGACTTCGAAATCCCTGTGTGCATTAGTCTGGATCACTTGCGTGTATCTGGCACATTTAATTAAACCTGTTATTTCTGGAAACAAAAACAAAACATTTAAGAAGGAATGGCTGAGAGAAACCATTGCTTTTCCAGTAGTGTGGTATGTGAATAATATCAGAAATCTTTTAAAGCCATGCTTTATTTTAATTGATTTCTGAATCCATTCATTTTCAGACTGTGCTTTTATTACCTTCATCTACCATTGTCTTCTGCCACTTCTCTTTGAGGATATCTGTTATCCTTAAAAAAGGGACTAGGTGGGAATTAACTTGCCATATCATTTATCCACTTGAAGATCACTGTGGCAAACTATGAAAAATGTGCTAGTTTTGAAAAATGACAAAGCCCCTGGATCGAAGAGGTGCTTATCCCCTCACAGGAATCTATTTGTTCTGTTATTCTTGGTGGCTAGGACTGGATTCTTCAAAGGAAGATGCAGATTCCATTTTCTTTATCCTACCTACTCTGAAAATTATGTCTTACTTCTACATTGGAAAGGTTTTGGATGAAAAGTATTTTCCTATTTGCACTGCAAAAAAAAAAAAAAACACAGCCCTATTGTAAATTGGGTTAACTCCCTTTCGACAATCTAAACCTCATGAGGAAAGATGTGCTATTATATGTACATTATATGCACTGTGCACAGGTGTGTTTATAAGGAGGTTATGCAGTTGATCTCCTCTTCCATTCCTTAGTCCTTCCCTAAGCATTACTGGCATGTAGAAAATGGAATCTGTCTAATCTGTTCCAATTGAATTAAATCCATCAAATGGAATTCACTTTGAATTTTAATTGGACCAAAACCTTTGTCTTAGTAATAGAAAGTTAGTAATTTGTCTTTTCCATCCTCCTGTGTTACTTCCTTCATGATCCAGGATGATGCCTCTGTTTTGCTTTGGAAAAATACGATACCAAAAGATGCTGCTCTCCAACACGTGGCTTCCCGAACTCCAGGGAACACAAGTCCGTTTCCCCCAAGAATTCCCTCCTAATGTTCCATTTGCATGGTGATGTTAAGTCTCATGGAACACTCTTACATGGTTTGAGAAGAAGAATGGGGAAATGAAGGAGCAATGCTAGAAGATTCACATTAGACAGTCAACTCTATTATAAAAACGGCCTCTTGTTATGTGAGCAATCTCTCATATCTGGGCAGGAGGCAGATGATGGTGCAAAGGTCACCATATTGGGTTTTGACCACCTCTAGCAAGGCCTACATATATCGTCTATCTTCTCTCATTAAAATATGGGGATTTTATCATCCATTGCTCTTTGGGATCTCAAATGAGACTAAGAGAAGTCCCCTCAACATTTTGTAACTCATGTGTAACTTTGATATAATTAAAACTAGATTATAAATGATAAAATCTATACAGAGTAAAAAATGAAGAATGATTATAGACTTTGGTAGAAATTTCCGTTGTGGCACCACTATGAGACTGACTAGAGAGTATTTTATCCTTTTACTTTGATTAAAAGTGCAATTTCACATGAAATAGTGTGATATTTCAACTCCAGTTTCCAAGTAGGCTCTGTGGAGACCGTCATTAACCAGTGTGGTGGGGCGAACCAGCAGCTTCCCTGATTAATTTCTCCTGCTGGGCAGTAGAGACAAAACCTCAATCACAGGACATTCCAGAGAGCTCGAGCGTCCACGCTCCAACTGTGCTGCCTAGAGAACTGTCAGGTGTCTATAAATGTTTTGCAGTTCCTTAGGAAAAAGTGTTGGCCTTCTGAGATACAGCAGAGAGAGCCTGTCCCTGCATCCAGCCCTGGTTCTCCAGTGGATTTGGTTTGTTTATTTTCAGTCATTTCATCTCTCTGATTAGTCCCACATCTGTATTTCCTTCTTATCTCTTTGTGTGGCTTATGCTAAAGAGTATTTTTCTTCTGACGCATGATCTTCCTCCTAGGATGTGCAGAAATATCACTGATTACCCTTGATTGATTCACCCATGACCTTAGCTGGGATGAAAAAGCCAAGCCATTGAACAGGAGAAATAAGCCTGACTATGCAGTTCGGGGCCAGGGAGGGATCTCAGCTATTATTCCTCACAATCTTCAGAGCTGCTCACCCTCATTTTACATTCCCCTCCCACCCCCAGCTCCCACTGATAAAGCGAAAAAGAAACTTGGTCATCTTTACATGAATCCAAGTTCATTCCGATCATCATGCCATTTTAACATGCTTTGTCCCATTTTTTTCCTCCCAGATGGTGGGCTTGCATCTTCCGAGAAGCAACTTCAGAGGCTTAAAATGTGCATCCACCAAACAAAGCTATCCGTAAATACATTGTTTGTTTTGAACAAACCTTCTGTTCTGGTTCTATTTGATTAACAAGAATAATCAAACATCTAAATAAAAATCATTGTCTGTTACCACTGGAGAGTGTCCAATTAGTTGTAGACAGCTTGGAAGGCTGGCAAAAGGCAAGACACATTGTGCTGTGGGACATCCAGGCCAGTATGCCGGGACCTGTATGCCATCTGCCCCCACCCCTCTGCTCGGATCCCAGTCCAATCTGGGATTAAAATGAGATTTTAATCTCATTAGAGCAAGAATCTTGTAAAGCCAAGAGATGCAATTTAGCTGCAGCTCCCAATTTCACCAACTACAGAAAGGCTCACAATGAGAAGGCCAGCTTCTTGAGACACCTTGAATGACCTCCTGGCTCTTAGGCACAAAGAAGCTTCCCCAAACTGCATATTCCATAAAAGGTTGAGTATCTTTCTCTATGTTTTACTTTTCCACACTATGAGAGAAGTTGAAACCTTTCAAGTTATAATGTGTATGCTCCCCATATACAGTGCTGGAAGATAGTACGCACTAATTGTTTGTTGCTTTAGAGCAAAGCAGGCCCCCTGAGAAGCCAGTCCTTTTATGATATTTGTAGAGCTGCGTTTACCAAGAAGCAAAGTTCCGTAGAAAACAACAATCTGAGAGCCTTTCTTCATAAAATAAGAAACATTTCTGACACGCTATTTAATGACAACGCTCAACTGTTTCTTTTCCATCTTTATTTCTCCTGTAAGGTTTAGCTTTTGTGCCTGGAACATGAAGGATGACAAGGGGATGGAATTCTGGCTCAGCAGATTCAGCGCCCAGCCCGCACCTGCTCAGCTCTCCTCCCTTCCTCCTCTCTTGCCTTCTCTCCTCTTCCCCCAGCTCTCCCGCCTCCTGCTGCAGATCTCTTTCTGCTGCCTGGCAACCGCTCCACAGGCAATGTCACACAGGATTGCTTATTACAGCTTCAGAGAAATAAACAAGAGAGGAAAAATTCTTGCTGTTACATTAGAACTGTTATGTACAAATGCACCAAAGCCAGGTAATTCCAGGACTGATATTATAGTAGAATTTTGCACCATGGTTCCTGGTCTTCCCTTACATGGATAGAGAGAAGGGTGAGGGGAAAAATAAAAGGGGACTCTTTAGATGGCTTTTAGCCAGTAATGTATTAAATCTATCCATTCTTTTGTCATAGACCTCAAATATAACTATTTCTGGGCTTTAAGGACTTTAGCGAGAAATTTTACAGTTGTCATTTGAAAAGTGTAGTGTGCGTGTGAAGAGCAAAGATCTATTACTTATCATTATCATCCTGGCTCATAATGATTGTGTAGATGGTCTTAACAAGACTTAAGGGCATCACGTCTACTATTTGAGAACTGAGTCAGGACCCATCTTTTCTTCTATACAGTTTATTTGCTAATTTGTAGGTCTTTTGTTCCTTTAAACATTCACTTACGCATTACTTCCAGTAACTGACAATGAAAGAGCATATGCTTTATATCCAGCACGGGATACAATGGTGCGGAAGAGACCTGATGCACTCCCAGGGTCACACTGTCACATAGAAGGCTGACAATTAAACAAATCACTACAATAAACTTTGCTAAAGGATAAAGGGGGGGGAGGGGATGAAAAAATGGAAAAGTCTTGTTCTACTTTCCATTCAGGATTCTATGCTCCTCTGCACCAGGCGTAGTTCTATATCAGGATTTCCTTTGATGTCCTATCTATTTAGCCGGGCAATGGAAGGAAGCAGGTTTCTCCCCAACTCAGTTTCCTGAGTTTGACATCCGGCTAGCTTTAAGCACTATTTGAAGTGTATCTTATCCAGAAATCTGAACTCACCTTTAACTTGACTGTAAAATCCTTTCATGTTCCAGGTCCCTATCCTTGTTGGCCTAAGTCTTTGAAAGGAGTGAGACTGACCTATTTTCTCGGGCAAGTTAGCTATAAACAGTAACCAAGACCCCGTATTTGACCAGTTCTTGTCCGCAAATCAGTATTAAAGGCACAGGTGTCCCTAATGCAAATCACAGTAGTCAAGAAAGTGTAGGGAATCCTGTGCAGAGTGGGATAATGTCATATCTTGATAGAGTAGGATAAGGGTAGTGTCAGAATTTCTAGAAGGGCTAACTATTGGCAACCCATAGATGTCCAAGGTATAGATAAGGAAAGTCATTATGGAGTCATTGGTATTATATTGGAACCAGTGACTATCACCAAGGAAAATAACTATCAAGAACTGGGCAGGAGTGTCAGGTAACCAAAGTTCAACAACTGGAGTTCTGGGCTAGGCTCAGTTTTCAGAGTGGGAATGAGAGGGAATAAAGAGGCAGTCAAAAGTCCAGTCAGACAGAGTGGCCAAGCACTGTGGGGCAGGTGCAAGGCCTGAGTCTGATGCCCACATCACCAAGTGACCAGAATATTCCCCTCCACAACCAAGGGGCACAGGCTCAGCACCTCTATGTATAGCCCCTCCTCACTCCTAGAATTCAACAGTTTTGTGACTAGATGGGACTTCTCCTGGGGCGGGGTGCTTCTGGCACCCCCCAGCTGTGGTGGAGGGCAAACTGGTAGTCGGCAGAGTTGGGGAGCAAGGCTGGCTGCTAGCACTGAGTCCAGGCAGCTCGTCCAAGGCACAGATTTTGATCAGACGGACCTAGTTTTGAATCCCAGTTCTGATATTTAATGGTTATATGACCCTGGGCAAATTACTCAAGTTCCCTGAGCCTCAGTTTCCTCATCTGCAAGCTTTCAATGAATATCAGCAATAACTTTGATTACAATTACTATTCCAGGGCTTCCCTGGTGGCGCAGTGGTTGGGAGTCCGCCTGCCGATGCAGGGGACGCGGGTTCGTGCCCCGGTCCGGGAAGATCCCACGTGCCGCGGAGCGGCTGGGCCCGTGAGCCATGGCCGCTGAGCCTGCGCGTCCAGAGCCAGTGCTCCGCAACGGAGAGGCCACAGCAGTGAGAGGCCCACGTACCGCAAAAAAAATAATAATAATAAATAAATAAAAGAGTAGCTGAGGGAACAGGGATTAAAAAAAAAAAAAATTACTATTACACTGCAAAGGACCAAAAACAGATAATCAGGAAATTTTTTGCCATAATATGAAAGCAGAGATAAGGAGTAATTAAATTGTTCCATCTAACTTTATGGAATTGGAAAATGAGGATAAGTGTTATTAACAAAACTAAGACGGCATACTGTCAAGAATTAAAATTGCAGAATATATGTCAAGCTGAAAAATCCCCTTCCTCTGTGCCACCCTGACTCCCAGTTTGCCTACTGCTTCACAGTATGTGTGCATGCTGCAAAAATCCATTACCTTGTCGAACTGGCTAAAACTCTTAGTCCAATTCTCACTCTGTGGACCTGGGAATCAGGGTGGGTCGAGAGCTTTCTGACCATAACAGGAGTCTCTACTACATATCATTACAGCTTATTTCTTATGCACTAACTGGGAGGTTTAACCTGCCCCTGTACTTTACCTATTAGCCGAAGTGAGGCTGACCCAGGCAATTTCTGAAGAACTCTAGTTCCATTCAGGAAAATCTCTGCTCCCATCCTAAGCTTCTCTTGTCCCACTCTAATTGTCTTCCTGGTCTTCTGGCTTCTTTGGCTATGTCTCTACTTTCTTGCCTATGCTTTCCACTTGGTCTTGACAACAGAATGTCAAGAAGTTTTCAATATCAATTTACTCATCCCCTGGGCTTCCTCATGGTTGACTGATATCTCACAGGAATGAGCTGTGGTCTCCAGGAGCCCAGCAACCGGCACCTAAGTGACAAAATCTGATTCTCTGTTAAAGGTAAGTCAGACAGGTATGTATCTACTTTTCTCAAAGTTATGAAAGAAATTACAAAACTTGAAGCTCAATATTTCTTAAAGCAGTTCAAAGAGCAACTGCATCAAGGTCACCTGGGGCTTTTTTTTTTTAACAAATCAGGATTTAGAACCAAATACCAGATTTACTATATAGCTGCCCTAGGTGACTGTTATAAACATTAAAGTTTAAGGCTCATTGCCATAATCCCTTGAAGATTTGTACAAAAAATAAAAAAAACCTTTCATGTAAGTAAGTGACCATGTAAATCCAATTTTTCAGTGATAGTTTTTTAAAAATCACATCTACCCAAACTTTTAATAAGGGTTTCTCTGTAAGAGTATAGATACATCCTTTTTTTAAGTGAGTAAACCACTGATATAAAAACAAAAACAAAAATGATGATTTGTCAAGGGCAACAAAACAAGTCATATGATGGATTAAATAATCCAATTTACCCAGGACTCCTGACCGTTTATTCATTTATTCAACAGATACTATTAAGTGACTATTATATGTCAGGCACCATTCCTGGTGTTGGAGACACAGGGTCTTTGTGTGAACAAGACAGGCAAAGTCACTGTCCTCACTAAGCTCCCATGCTAGTGGAGAAGGCAGGCAGTGGACAACTTACAAAAATAAATAATATTTTCAAGCTGCAGTAATGCCATGAAGAAAAGTAAAGCCGCTTGTGGAGTCTGAGATTAACTGGAGAGACAAATTTAAAGGGGGTGGGAGCAGGAAAAAGTTCTCAGAGATGGTATTTCAATAGGGTCCTGGATGACATGAAGGAGGAGCCACATGGAGACCAGAGGAAAGAGATGAGTGTAAGTCCACGAGGCAGGGACAGCTTGGCGTGTTTGAAGAAAAGCAGGTAGGGCAGAGTGGCTGCAGCAGAGCGAGTGAGGGGAAAGTGGTAGGAAATGAGAGGCAGGGGATCGTGCAGGGCTCTGTAGGCTACAGTCAGGAGGTAATATTTTCTTTGACTGCTTGCTAATGGGAAGCTAATTTAGAGTTTTGAACAGGAAAGTTACATCATCGTATGTACATTAATTTTTTAAACCACTCTATTGTGTAAAGTGTAGATGATTGAGGGCAAAGATTGGGAGCTAGAAACCAGCCTTTGGTCTATTTCAGTAGTCTACGGGAAGAGACAACGGAGTCTGGGTGAAGGTCATATCAGTGGAGATGGGGGGGACAACTTCAGGACACAATTTGGAAGTAGAGATGGCAAGATTTGTACTGTATATGGAAAACAAAGGAAATAGAGAAATCAAGGATGCCTATATGATTTGGCTTGACCACTTGGTTGAATGGTGGTGCATTTTATTAAAATTAGAAGTTTAGAGAAAGACAACTTTTGGAGAAAATATCCAGAGTTCTCTTTTCGTCATGATAACTTTGTAAAACCTTACAGATAGCCTAGCTAAGATGTTGAATAAGGTGGTAGATGTAATAATCTGGAGCTCAGAGCTCCAAATGAGATAAAAATTTGAGACCCATCAGCATTAGGATATGAGATGACATAAGAATGAGGAGCTCTCCCAAGGAGTGGATGTCCCTAGAGAAGAGAAGATATAGAATTGAGTGCTAACCCACTCTGACATTTAGAGGACAGAGAGAGAAGGAGAAGTCAGTTAAGGAGGCTGAAAAGGAAAAGCCAATGACGTCGCAGAAAAATGAGTGTGGCTACTTGGAAGCCAAGTGAATGTTTTCTCATAGGACTTAGATCATGGTGTGTAGTGACAGAAATGGCTGTTCAGTAGCATGAAAGAACGCTGGATGCCAAGGGTAATAAGTATTTGGACATTAATAACTTGTGTTTATTTTGTATTGTAATAAATGAAAGACATGTGAATGGTACAAGTGAACTTTCCCGAAGGACTTCCAAAATGGGAAAACAACCGTTGAAAACACCCTGACAAGCAGTGACATAAAATGCCATTTTCCCTAAGGGACTGACATACTTTCCAAAGCTGGTGGATTTTCTTTTTAAACTTCCTTTAGCAGCAAATCAACAACATCAAACAGCTTATGCAAAAGGGCAAAATCAAATATGCTGATTAGACCTGCTAGAACTTCTTGGCATTTGGGAGAGGAAAGGTTAAGGTTAAATAAGTGGTAACTGAGAGCTAATATTCTTAGATTTTCAGTAGGTTACACAGCAATTTAGGTCATAAGGTAAAGAGGAGGTGGGAGAGCAAACGGCTTATTTCAAGTGGTGGTGGGTTGTGTTTTCCTATGAGCTCACCAGCTCAGAGACTTTACAGAAGTAATGACACCCTGACTAGACAGGAAAGGAAATTGCTGCCCCTGTTTAGCACTTATTGAATGAGAGGCATTTAGAGCATTTACAAACTGGTTGACTAGAAAGTCATGGGACTGTTTCCACATTTCATTTGTGGTGAAAGCTTGCTTGATTTCTTCTCCATAAGTTTAGTTTATAAGGTATCTTGAAAAACATGTCTCATACAGAGTTTTTATGTCCATTAGAATAACTCTTTTTCACGCATAGTATTGATCACACTTATGATTAATTTTGACTTTTTATTGACATTTAATTTAGTTCATTCGTGGTTTTTTTTTGGTTTTTTTTTTTTAATGTGCTAGCAGATTTGAAGTTAATCCCACAAAGGAGACCAACTACAGGCCAGATATTTTTCTGGGGGCTATTTTTTTTTAATCCATCTACTCATATTTTTAGGAAGGACTTTCTCTGTAAGAGTATGACTATATCTATTTTAAATGAGCATACCACAAATTTACAGAATCAATAATAAAACATTCACTTCATGGGAAATGAAGCCAGAAAAATAGGAAACAGTCTATACTGGCAAGTTGAAAAAAACAGACCAAACTAAACTCTTCAGCTATAGTAGGACCAGGTGTTTGGTAAAGTTGATCTCTTACTTTTTCTGATTTATCGTCTTTACAATTCAGAGTCCTTTGCAGTAAAATGCCTGGGCTGGATTAAACTGCATTCCCTGAAGTTACAGGAAATATGTGATTATCTTCACTAATAGAAAGGAACAAAAGTACAGGCATTCCAAAATGGTGGCAAACTCCCTGAATCATGCCCAGTTGGCTTTAGGTTGTGTTTTGTATTTAAGTTTGGATATGGGTGTGTCTGATTTTCTGGGAATTTACTTCAAAGAGAATAATGAAATGACACAGTGAAAACTTGGCTCTCCTCAAACTGGGAAACTCTCCAGTTTTCCTATCCTAACCCTGCCCATTCAGGAAACAGACATGACCTTACTCAAAGCTCTCTCTGAACAAAAAACTGTGTACTGATCCTTTGTATTTCAAAGAGCTTCCTCACAGAGATATAAGTTCCCTTAAGGCCACAGCAATAATTAAGCAGAATGTTTGATAGTGCTTCTGCTGGGATGTTTGCGTGAATAGACAGATAGCAACCTGTCTGCTTGATGGAGCTGAGAAAAAATTGCAGGAGGACAGATGATGCCCCTTCATGCAGTCAACATTGCCTTGCAAAGCACTATAGTATGTGATAAGCCCTCAAGATCATTTATACAGAGATTATTTCTTTAATTAACTCTGAAATCTTTAGCAAAATACTTAATTTGCCCAGTCTCTTCATCTATAAAATCGTATCCCATGGCCTTGTTGTGAAGATTAAATGAGCTAATACTCAGTGCTTGGCTCCACACCAGGTGCAAAATAAATGATGAAATCACATTAGCAATTATTAGAGTCTATAGAATGAACTTTAAAATGCCTCTCACACAGTAATATCTTATTGTTTTATAAATATATTCAGTTGCAGTTGCGCTTAGTAAAATGCAATGTTGACTAAAAACATTACTAAATTCATGTATGTAGCAAGGAAATGTTAAACAACTACCATGTACTAGGTATTCTTATTCACTAATTTTTTTTGCCGTTATGAATTTTCTTAATCAACTGGCTCTGAATGAAAAACTACTGTTATGTTAAAGCCCATGCAATTTATGACACTACAAGTTGCCTTGAGTAGTAATTACATGCAATGTGAGGAACATAATTAGATCCTTAGTGGGTGTGGGGGAAGGGAACTATAATATTCAATTTTGAGACAAATGGAGATATTTGAATATGACTTGGATAAGAGAAGCTTTTAGGTAATTATTTTTTAAAGTTGTGTATTATACTTTTTAAAGTTGTATATTATGCTTTTAAAGTTGTGTATTATAGTTATGTTGAACAATGCCCTTAGTCTTACAGGTTTCATGCTGAAATTCTTAAAAGTGTCACTATGTCTGCAAATTACTTTCAAATTGTTCATAAAAATAAAGTGAGTATGGAATAATATTAATAGTTTTTGAGTCTGTGAGGAGTATAAAAGTGATCATTGTATTATTCTTTTATCATCTTTATGAAGATTTTCTTAATAACATTTTTGGGGTGGAAGAGACAAAAATATGGTCCATACACAGTCTTAAAAAAAATTCTATATGAACATAGAGTAATCTATTCCAAGTTACCCAGTTCAGAGGAGAAAACTGAGGGCTGACTGGTTAAGTGATCTATCCAAATAACTAGATAATATCAGAGCCTGATCACTTTCCAGCAGAGAACATGGCAGTGCTCAGCTATCTACACTGCTCCTTTACCTTGGTCAACGTTTCAGAAATGGTGCCTTCAATCAAAAGGGAGACAAAGTAGGAGAGTGCAAATGGATCAATGTGAATCCATTCACAGTAATGGAAAAACAAGTAAGTATCTTCATGTGATGGGAAGGCAATCATGTCATTCTCTTCTAATATAAAGACCAGCAGAATCTTCTTCACCAGAGAGAAAGACCGTAGCTGTTGAGTGCTGAATGTAAGTGAATTTCAGCAGGAAGTGTGTTCAAATATTCCAATAGTGTCAACACCAAAATTAATGGAATCTATTCATTTTATGTTATCATGCAGTAAAATATCCAATTAAAATCTTAGCTAATATCACAGGTCAAGAAATAAGTTTGTATGTTTGAAACCTAAATGACTACTGCTATTACAAATTTCTAGAAGATATTCAAGGCATTTTCAAGCAGTGATAAAGGATGTTTATGACCTTTTATAAGTATAATTATAGAAAAGCTTCAACTGTCTACAACTCAGCTAGAAAGAACTTTCAATAAGCCAAACTGGGATAACGGACACACTCAATCTGTAGTGTGGAATGGCAAATTATAATACTAATAGCTAGTAAAAGCAAGCAAAAATGCTGTGAGGTTACCAAGCATTTTATGTAATCTTCCATAATTTTAAGTCTAGAGACCAATGTTTTTCAGATACCCAGAAAATTTTACAATGTTGCATATCTTTTTGCATTGTATCCACTCAGCACAACAGTTGTAGCTTGGTCTTCTTCCCAATTCCTTTCATTTCCCAGGTCTGCCATGTAGTTTGAAAAGGGAAACTTGGATCCAGGCTACTGGATCCAGTTATTACCCTGAAGAAATTCAAGTTTCCAAATCGTCAAAGATACAGACTTAGGCTCTATATTGTATGCAATAAAGCAGCAGAGAAAACCAATACATTGTGTCTAACCATGTGTAAGGAGAGAGCACACACAACTCCATAAGGCCAGTGAAATTCTCACCTACAATCTGGTGATTTACAAATTCAGTTAACCAATATACCCTACCTCCTCCCTGAATTGAAGACTCCATTTAATTGAAACTCTAGCATCTATATCTCTTAGAAATGATACTTACATACATCTACATATATAGGGTTTTATATATATACATGCACATATACATATCTATATATATCTCTCCAGCATTTCAAAATACACCTATGTTTTTGCCTGTGTGTGGCAACAACAAGAACAAAATGCCTATTTGTGTTCTGTAGTAGACTGTGTCCACCTCACCACAACATTCATGCAATGGCCTCATGTTATAGACAGACCTCTCCCGGGTTTGTGTTCTTGTGTTGAATGTGGATGCATTTGAAAATAATCACATATGCAGAATCTTGCTTAAATGGCAAAATAAAAGATGCTTCTTTGACTCTCTTCTTTATTGATTAACCAGTGGCATTTTGGTGAGGTAGATTTTTTTTCCTGGAAGGATTTAATTTTACTTGATGAAAGTTTGCATCCCAAACAGTTCACATAAAAATATAAAAGAACTCTTATTTTTTGTCTCAGATTGGTTACTGTTTTGAGATATTTTACATCAAAGAAATAAAAATCAAGATTTCAAACATCATGCAGAAATGTGTCTATGTAGTGATATGATTACAATTAAACACATCAGATGCCATTTCTTATTCTATTGAACAAAATGAGAAAGGCTTCCATGTTTAATCACCCACTATAGAATATCTTTTATACAGAAATGTGGGAGTAGTGGCATGCTTTCTGCAAAGAGCTCTGAGCTGAACGTGGCTATTTTGGCTAGCAGTACAGTCCTGCATAACAGCATTCTGCAATGTGTCAGCAGTTCAAAGCAATACTCTATTCTTTGGATCACTTATCCATTATTACTTCAGACAATGAGTATCTGATACAAAATAAAAGTGATGGATGCTGAGTGAACCAGTGAGTGTGTTCTGAGTAAAAACAAATGGGAAAGACACTGTGGTTCATTGCCTGATGAAATTACTTTTGGGTATTTAAATACATCTTATGTAATGTTATGCCTGGACTGTTGATGTGAACTCTGGAAATCAGTCCTGGAGAATTAACTATTTCTACCCCATGAAAATATTACTTAAATTTCCTAAATTGCATATCAGAAATAATTATTAAATAAAGTTCCCTATGTTTGTACTGGAGGCATCAATAGTTTAGATTCATTATTTTAAAATCCATCTGGCACTCACTGATATCATTTTTCTTTCTCCTTCTCCCCTTTTTTAAAATAAAAAGGGCAAAGAGAACAAGGGTGAAAAGAGCAGATATGTCTACCAAGATACTGCATAATAAATATTCCTGTTTGAATTTGAAACAGTGAATTTAGGACAGTAAAATGATTCATCATTTCTTGGAAAAACATTTTTTTTGTAGACCTATGCTCTTCTTGGCGTTTGGTTACATAGAAATGAATCTGTCTCCTGCAGTGAAAACCGTGTAGCTGACTGACTTGGCATGGCATTCATGTTCATAACCCCATGTTGTCAAGTTTGTGACATCCTCTGTAATCTTCTCCCAACCTGTCCAAAATCCGGTTTGATAATTTCACTTTTCTACTAAAAAATTCTCACATCCCCTACATAAGCCATTCTTACAGAATGAAGATCCAACTCTGTAGCTTTATGTCCTAGGTCTACCATTATGGAGCTCTGTATGAAAAGTGAATTCTCTGAGGAAAAAGTAACTTGCATCTAGCTCAACTCTTGATCTAGATATTAATTTTTAATCAGAACAATATTCTAGCAGAGTTTGGACTCATTATAAACAAAAAAAAAGGAATAAAAGGAAAGATTTTTGGTGAATAATTGATGGCCTAGAAGCTGGATATGGGGAGACTCTTCTTATTTTACCTAACAAACTATCAGGTCCTTCTCAGGAATCCTCATATTCTTAGAAGAATGGGGTGGGGCAGCAGGTTTCCTCTAAGATATGCCCCAAGCTGTAAAACACAAACTAGAATTCCTCTGAACTATGCTCAGCTGTTAGAACATACTCTCTCATGAAGGTATTGATCACCTTTGAAACTCACTTCAGCATCAGTCAGACTTAAGGACAACATCCATAAAATCTACAGACAAACATATTTCAGTAAGCCTCTCATATTTTGGGTACTAGTCCCTTGAAACTTATTCTGAAAGAACAAATAGATTCTTAAAGCTTTTTTCTTCAAAAATAAAAGGACAAATTTGCATCTTTTATTCACTCAATGAATGTTCTAAAGGGAGAAATTTACTAAAATTTTCAAAAAAATATTAATAACTGATCATAATGAACCATTTCTAGAATGACTAATTAAAGCACTCTAAGAGGTAACTTAAATTCGGGGATTAACCTGACAAGGGAATCAATATGTGATGAATGTATTTCTACTTGCCAATTCAAAATAAATTTCCTCAAACATTGAAATTCTCTAGTGTCAGATTTATTAAGTACATTCATCTCAAGAGATAAATTATAATTAAACTATTGTTAAATGTCCAACTTGTCTAGTTTTCTATTTAGAATAAAATATTTTGCCTCTTACAAGGGAAGGCTAGAAAAGGTTTGATAAATTTGTGTTTCAGGGATTTAAATGTGTTGTAGCTGAATTTCAGAGAATTTATCTACTAACATCCAAGGTTCATACTTCTTGGTTATAGAAAATGAAGACTTGGGTATTATTCAGAAAAGCAGACACTCTTTCTGAGCCTGAATCTGTTTTGATGGAGGTGTCCTGAGAGAAAGAGACAAACAACAGTGAAGTGGGGCCCTATAAAGAAAGAGGGAAGGGAGAAGAAATCCTCCCGTGAGTGACCTTAAAGAGGAGAGATTTAGGGGGAAAGTGTCAGGATCTTATACTCCAAGTGATATGTGTACAGTAATCCTTCCCTAACAACTCAGACATTAGTAAAATTCATATGTTTGGTGTGATTTCGTTGGTGGAAGATGGTGAAGATGATATGGGGATATACATAGTCAACTGTTGGGAAGAAAGACTTGGCATAACATGATTTATCACTCATTTCTTCTGCTTGACCAAAGGCTGTTTGTGTTCAGGAACTGTGTCTTTTATTTCTATGGCCATAGTCCTTTATATCATGCTTAGTCTATAGAAGATGCTCAATAAATATTTGTTGAATTGAATTAAATATATAAATAAATACATGAGGGTGGCATCCTGTAGGCTGTTTTCATTTTCTGTTTTTCCTGAATGGGAGGTTCCTACTAAAAGACATCAAGGAATGCCTTGATGTCATACATTTGAATGGTGTCAGCTAAAATATGCAGAGAATATATCTTTCCTAGCTCCAATTTCCTGTCAGCTTTTCAAAACAAACAGATTGTCTTTCTCATTCAGAAGTAGGAGGAGGTGGGGAACAGACTTCACCCCGTCTGAACTGTTCACCTTGGATTTGAGACCTACTAGATGGCTCAAGAGATGCCACAAGAATTCAGTGTTGATTCTGCCTGGTTGCTATAAAGGAAAAAAAAATATTTTTTCTGAGCTCTCTTCCCAAGTGTGAGGTCTAACATCTGGTACCAGCTAAACTGCAAAAAGATAATAAAATGTGTTTGGGGACTTAGAGGCCCAGAGATGAGGATAATTTGTAGACCCAATTTCTAATGGTACAGGGCGAAATGCTTTCATCTGAATCACTGATGTGATCAAATAAAAATGAGTGAATACTCGCCAATTGCTACAGCAATTTATCTCTCCAAATGTATTCGAAATGCTAATTTTATCAGGGTGCAAGCTGCTAAAATGCAGCTAGTAGATCATTAAATTTCAATAGGGAATAGACTTCATATTTAACATAAACAGTCAAGTCACTTTGGCTGCCTGCATCTTGTGCCACATTTAGAAAGCCTTCTGTGTAACCATAGGAACGGTTTTGCTTAAGCACTGTTGCTTGTGTAAATCCAATTCATTCTGAATTAGCTGAAAAAAAGGGGAAGCTTGCGTGATTTGTTTCTGTCCATTGCTTCGCAAGTTGCCTCTTAGAAAATGTGAAGAGAAAATTAAAAATAAGGTGTTTTTTTTTTCCTTTCCTCTTTTTGGAGGATGGGATAGGAATGAGATTGGGAGTCAGAATTCTTTTCTCCTGGTAACTGGCATGATGGGGAATAAAAACTAATGAAGTAGTCTTCTACAGCTCAGAATCTTTGCTGCTTAATTAGGCATTTTTCTCATTTGAAATATTTCCTATGCTTAATATTTTCTTAGTTTAGAGTAATCTTTTTAATACAAGTGATTTAGCAACACACTCTTCCTGGATATAATTTTACACATGGCATAAAACCCCAACAGAAATGTATTTATGTTAAGAAACTCCTCTTTTTGTTCTAGGAGATTTGAGGAGCTCTCAGCCACACATACCATATAGTGAATTAGATTAATCACATTATTTTCCTGTCAACACCTAGATTAAAGCAGCTGATTGGGGAGATACTGAGAGAAGAGAATATTTTCCCATGTGCTGCACTGAAGAAAAAGCAGGTTTGGATGGACTGATCCAGGGGGACTATTTAGGGCAGCCAGAGGGAAGTGGAAAGTTACTGATTTTCCAGAGAAAATAGAGAACGCTCTCCTCTGTGCCTTCTTCTGTCTGGAAAATTCTTCTGACATTATTAATCCATGGATATCCTTCTGATCTCAAGGCCCAGTTCATTGGCTTCAAAATAGTTTCTCTAGCTCCTACCTCTCAATAACAATTACTAATTCTTTTATTACCTTGCAGTGCATTACTGATACTTCTGTGCAAATCATATACCTACTCTCCTTCCTTTATTACAAATGATTGTTTAACTATCCATCTCCCACACCAGAGTGTAAGCTGCTTGTAGATAGAAAATGTTTCTTTTTTTTTTCTAATCCCCCAAAGTCAAGGGCACTGCATTTAGTAACTCATAAATAAATGTTTTTGACTAGTAATGGAAGGAAAGACTGAAAGGCAGCAGGGATGCCAGGGGCAGGCATAGCCTGTTTCAGTTTTATGGAGCTTGGGGGTGGGAGGTGGTGCTATGGAAGATGGTTATGGAAACTTGGAGAAAGAGAGGGAAAAGGAAAAGGAACAGGAAAGGGAAGATTATGAAATTCATAAAATATGCCAGGCATTATAAAACAATCCTAAGAAGATTCCTGCAGTAGGCTGAAAAGCGGTCCCTCTAAACAGTTCCACATCCTAATCCCTAGAACCTGTAAATGTTACCTTGTTTGGAAATAGGGTCTTTGCAGATTTGACTAAATTAAGGATTTTGAGATGATGAGATTATTCGAGATCATCTGAGTGACCCTAAAGGCAATCAAGTGCTTCTTTATAAGAGAGAAGAGGGAGACTATACAGACAAAAAGAAAGAAGGCAATATGAAGACAGAGGCAGACAATACAGTGAGGTGGCCACAAGCAATGGAATGCCAACAACCACAGGAAGCTGGAAGAGGCAGGAAACAATTCTATCCTAGAGTTCCAGAGACTGCATGGTCCCGTCAACACCTTGATTTCAGACCAGAAATACTGATTTTGGGCTTCTGGCCTCCAAAACTGTGAGAGAATAAATTTCTCGATTTTCTAAAGCCATCAAGTTTGTAGTAGTTTGTTACAGCAGCCCTAGGAAGAAAAAACTGAAGTTAAGACAGGGCTATCAACTTAGCCACATTCACATAGATCATTACTGGCTGGGAATCAAACCCAATCTTCAAAGCTGCTTAGATAGTTTTTCTCATCTGGCATGTGTAGGGCAAAACTCCCTCCAAGCCAAATTCTGACTTATTGAATCACTGTTGGCACTGTTCTGTGGATTGAGACACTGTAACTGTATTGGCTCCTGCAGCAAAATAGAAGTAGAAATTTCAATTAGTTGACTTACTAATTTAGGTAGACCTGCAGGCCTCTCTCATAATTACACCCCAAAATAGGAAAGTACATGAATATGCTTTTTTTGAAATTTTAATTATAGATATTCAACCAGTGATCTTGCCTGTTTTGCTCCCCTCTGTCCATAGTTCCTTATAAATATCAAGTGAGAAATGGTAGGTTGCTTTCAGCTTCTGTTGAAAGAAGACTAGTTCCTCTATTAAGTATTCACTGACAAATGTCTACTGAGACCATACTATGTGCCAGGACCTGTTTTTATGCTTAAAAACATTATTTTACTAATAAGCTAGAAATTTCTACAATTCTTGGATTTATATTTTAGTAAGGAATAGAAAAGATAAAACAACACAAACAACCAAAAACAAGATAAATATATAATTTTTTTTTTTTTTTTTTTGCGGTACGCGGGCCTCTCACTGTTGTGGCCTCTCCTGTTGCGGAGCACAGGGTCCGGACGCGCAGGCTCAGCGGGCATGGCTCACGGGCCCAGCCGCTCCGCGGCATGTGGGATCTTCCCGGACCGGGGCACGAACCCGTGTCCCCTGCATCGGCAGGGGGACTCTCAACCACTGCGCCACCAGGGAAGCCCCAATATATAATATATTTGATGATAATATTATATTTTGAAAAGTACTAAGGAGAAAAATAAGGCCAAGGGAAATAAGAAATGGTAGGAGTCAGGGTGGAGGGTGGTTGTGTGAAACAGCCAAGGAAGTTGCCCTGAGAAAGGGACAGCTGACCAAGAACCTGAAAAAGATGAGAGAACAAGCCATGGGAACATCTTGCGGGGGTTTGGGGGGACAGCCCAGACAGGCGGATTAGCGAACTTGAAGATGCTAAGGGAGAGAAAGGGAGATCAGTGGAACATGAGATACACACTATATAGGACCTGTAAGGCCATTGAAATAACTTTGGATTTTGTTCTGAGTGGGACTGAAAGCCATTGGAGGGTTTTAAGTTGACATGATCTGGTTTACATTTCAAAAGGGCCACTCAGGGGTCCTATAAAAGCCTAGACTTTACTAAAGCAAGGAGGCTATTTGGAAGGTCATAACTATCAACATTTCATAAAGAAAAACAGGCAATTATCTGATTTACTCTTTATTGTGAAATTGTCTCACCATTGAGTATCTCAGAGACACTGATGATTCGTGTACTACACTCTACTTCTGCCCTTTTAGATTTTCATAATGAAATTCAAAACACAAACGACCTACACAGTTAAAATGTCTTGCTGCAATATTGATCCTTTCTACTGGAAGAGAAGGAAAACATAGAGAAAATTAATTTTTTAAAAAGCTGGGACTTCCCTGGTGGTGCAGTGGTTAAGAATCCACCTGCCAATGCAGGGGACACGGGTTCAAGTCCTGGTCTGGGAGGATGCCACATGTCGCAGAGCAACTAAGCCTGTGCGCCACAACTACCAAGCCTGTACTCTAGAGCCCACGAGCCACAACTACTGAGCCCACGTGCCACAGCTACTGAAGCCTGTGCTCCTAGAGCCCATGCTCTGCAACAAGAGAAGCCACCACAATGAAAAGCCCGCTTACCGCATGAAAACTAGCTCCTGCTAGCCGCAAATAGAGAAAGCCCATGCACAGCAATGAAAACCCAATGCAGCTGAATTAATTAATTAATTATTTAAAAATCCCTTCTATCTGATCAAAAAAAAGAAAAAGCTGGCCTTTTCCTAATGCCCTACATTTCCTATAGCCTAAACCAGTAAAAACAGCTTTGACTTTGTTTTCTCTACAGTTCTGGGAATCCTTTAAAAATTATAAAATATAATGTTCGCTCTTTCTGCTTCACCAAGGACCCTTATACTAAATGGATTTGTAATTCAGAATTTCTCTTACATATAAATACAGATAAATCTAAAATGTAATTATTAGTGTTATTTTCATATGTGGCATGAATTCTTCACATATGGAAGGTGAGGCAGGGAACAAAAAAGAGTAGGAGAAAGACCAAGAGTGTTGAGAAGTGGGGGGAAGGGAAAAGGAGGGGCAGGAAATAGATTCAAGATTCCAAAGTGCTATATTTTATATCATTTATCTGTGACTTCAGAAGAACCTAATTATGTGGTTTATATTCCATAAACCCCATCACCAGTACCTCATAGCAGCTTCATCAATTGTAGACATAGTACCCTGAAATTTCTAAACAATCTCTCAGATATATAACATACACAATCTATCCAATTTTAGTGACAGAAACATCTCAGGTGGTTTGGAAATCTAATTTGGAGACATATTTGAAAATCAAGATGAAAACTTTAAAACATCTTGGGACTTTAGGATCATATCAACTAGTTTTCTTGTTGAGACTTCAAAAACTTTCCAACTAGACTTTATCCCATTTTCCTGTTCTCAATGAGGCAAAATACCACAAGCACCATTCTTAGGGCAGTGCCTCTCACTCAAGAGGAGAACACAAGAAGTTACTTCATAAATAAACAGAATAATAAGGAATTCTTCAAATTCAGTTTAGCAGCTTTTCTGTAACCCATATCAATTTGATTTCACATTTGAGAAGGAGCTGCTGGCCTTCATCTGTGTCAGGTTATGCAACTTCAGAAATGTTTTTTGAAATAAAAATTCCAAAGTGCCCTTACAGTACAACAAGGTATTTTGTTTTTCACTAAAAGTACATTTTTTAAAAATAATTTGTCATGGTTTATATTTTAAAATCCCATTTTCCTTTCTGCGTTTGAAACAAAATGGGGAATTCTGCATCACCATTTTTCTTTCATTTTTCCCTGACAACATTGCTAACATTGTTTCCTTCCACACTGCCTTCATTTTTCATGAATACTGGCTGTGTTTATCCTATGAAACCAGGAAACAAACTTGAAAGGACAAATATTTTTTTGAAAAGTTGATTCTAGTAGCCAGTCCCAAGCTTTGTTACTGACTAATGACAATAGCACTGGAATTCCCCAGTGGATTCATGTGGTGTTGTTTTCTTTTTAAGCCCATTGGGGAAGAGTTGTTTGGCAGGAAACAGGAAGGTCAAGGTGTCAACACTGAGAGCTTCAACTTGTGTAACAGACTCCAAATTTAAAAAATAATGGGATGCTTTTTGATTTTTAAGTTGTATTTTCATGGACATGAGGGTTTTAATATGAATAATACATCAGACACATGATACCTAAAAAGAGGGATGTGTGGAAAGAGTCTCATTCCTACACTAGTTGAAATACCTTAGGATAACAGTGAGGAAAATGGGAAAATGTTCAATACTTTGCTAAACATCGGCACACTGTAAATAACACAGTTCTCACAAAGGTTAATAGCACAACCTCTAGGGGTACATTGTCTGGGTTCAAATCCTAGCTACCAACTTACCAGCTTTGTGATTTTGAGCAAATCATTTAACCTGGCAATGTTTCAGGTTCCTTATCTGTAAAATGGGAACAATAATACCTACCTCAAGGAGTTACTAAGGTAATTAAATGAGTTATAAGTTATTGAGGCAATGAGTAAAGTTACGTAAAGACCTGAGAAAAATGCCTACACTCAGAATTAGTACTCTTTAAGCATGAACAAGTATTTACCTTAAATATATGAAAATTTAGCTAAGTTTGTGTCTTCTTTGTTGTTAAAAGTTATGGCCTTACAAAGTTACAAAAGTAACTCAATGGAGGAAAGATAGTTTTTTCAACAAATGGTTCTAGAAAATTCAATATTCATAGGCAAAAAGTGAACTCCCACCAAAACCTCACACCTTATACAGAAATTAACTCACAACAAATCATGGACTTAAATGTAAAATCTTACACTGTCAAACTTTTAGGAAAAAAATAAGAGAAACTCTTCAGGACCTAGAGCTAGAACAAGTGTTCATGGACATGAACCATAAAAGAAAAAATTGATAAATTGAATCACAGCAAAACTTTAAAACATTTGCCCCCCAAAGACTCTGTTAAGAGAATGAAGACAGGCTAACCACCTGGAGAAAATATTTTTAAATTACATATCTGACAGAGGATTAGTAACTAGAATATATAAAGTACTCTAAAAACTCAGCAGTAAAAAACAAACAATCCAATCAGAAAGTAGGAAAAAGACGTGAACAAATATTTCGCCAGAAGATATACACATGATGTTTCACATAAGCTAAAAATATATTCAACCTCATTATCCATTAGGGAAATGAGGACTAAAACCCCAATGAGATATCACTATACACCTATGAGAATGGCTGAAAGAAAAAGTAGTGACAGCAGTAAATGTAGAGAAACAGGATCACTCATACACTGCTGGTGAAAATTTAAATGGTACAGTCACCCTGGAAAACATTTTGGCAGTTTCTTGTAAAACTAAATGCCCAACTACTATACAACAATTGCTCTCCTGAGCATTTACCCCTGAGAAATGAAAACTTATGTTCATGTAAAAATCTGTAGTTGAATGTTCATAACAACTTTACTCATAATAGCCTAGAATTGTAAACAACCCAGATGTCCTTTGATGGGTGAATGGCTATAAAAATTGTGGCACATCCACACCACAGAATATTACTCAGCAATAAAAAGGAACAAACAATTGATATACACATCAACTTGGATGAATCTTCAGGAAATCAAGCTGAGTAAAAAACACCAATATCCAAAGGCTACATCATGCATGATTCAATTTATGTAGCACTTTTGAAATCACAAAATTTTAGAAATGGAAAAGAAATTAGTGGTTGTCAGGGGTCAGGGACAGTAAGGGAGGAAAAGACAAATGTGGCTATAAAAGTGCAACGGGGGGGGGGTCCTTGTGGTGACGTGACTGTTCTGCACCTTGACTGTATCAATATACAACCCTGGTTGAGATATTGGAGCACGGTTTTGCAAGATGTTACTTAACATTGGGGGACACTGGGTAAAGGATGGTACCTCTGCATTATTTCTTACAACTGCATGTGAATCCATAATTATCTCAAAACAGAAAGATTAATTTTAAAAAGGGTTATGGGGCTAAAATATTCTTTTAAAAAAGGAGCTTCTTCATCCTTACTTAATTAGAACTGCAATTGGACCCATTCTAACAGAAAACATAGCCTATTTTTCAAAACTATGAGAGAAAATTTTTCCTAGTCATTTAATGTCCTCTCCTCATCAAGAAAGTCTTCCGTATTCTAATCTAAAAAGCTCATGTTCTATCAGCTTATTTTCTCTGAACCTAATGAGAGAGGAAAGGTCACCATCCTCAGAATGTTATTCCTCATATAGGAAATGACGTTTTAAAATGGAAATAATTTAATTATTGCTTTTCAACTGATATTTCATGAGCTGAATGTCTGGCAAGGCTTCCTATCTAATCAAATGATAGCATTTCATAGCCTTTTAGTTTCTTTGGACTTGTAAAGTGGAAACAAACCAATCAAAAACCTGGATACTCACTTTTACCTGTTCCTCTTTTAATGAAAGGTGATGCACCACCTTTCCTTTGCCGATATTTTTACTTCTTTACTAGGACTCGGGTGGTGGGGAATATTTTGGTTCTAATTGTACTGATGGGTCATTTCTACTTTGGAGGAGAATATTCACTGTTGAGCAAGCATTTGCCTTAACTTTCTGGCTTTCTTCCAAAATTTCTCTTTTTTTTCCCAAGGTTGGTGAGTCAATTGCCATTTCACAAGAGAAATGATTGGGCCTGGAGCCATCCCTAAATTTTAGACTGCATTATTATTAGGAGGGATACGGTTGCATTGACAGTGCTGTCACTGGGGTGTGTGACCCTCAGGGTACAACTGGTTGCAGAACTCATCTTTACTGTCTCTGTTCAATGAGTTATATCGTGCTTCCTTCTCGGTAGGAGGCTGGCACAGCCAGTCCTAAGAAGGCAAACATTAATCTCCTTTCACCCCTTTAGGCCTTAATAAAATTGACTCAACTGATCCTTGAAGCCATGTGCTGTTCTCTCAAATACAATCAACTTTTATCAATTAGAAGGAAACTGATTTGGGGGTGTTTTATGATAGGAAAAAAAAATGGATGTAAACATGCCATTTATCTGTAAAAGCTTTTTTCTGGTTGTCAAAGTTATCTGTCTTCTGCTTTTTCTTAAAAACAAAACAACAACCACAGTAAAAAAAAATCTTCTGCCCTGCTTTCTTGACTTTATTGATGACAGTTGGTTACAGTTGTGCAGGAGTCGCCTGAGGTGCAGCATCTCAATAGGAAAACAGCAGCACAATGATAAGTTGTGGTAGAGCATAAAAGAGTTGGTGTAGTTTCAATATTGGTGTTTTTTAAGGTAGGAAATATTTTATTTTTTCCTTCAGACTAAGAGCTAAAAATGGAACAAGGGACTGATTTATTACAATAGAGAAGTCTAGCCTAAGACTCGCTCCCTTAACGTCTATAACGAAAGCTCAGCCTCTTCTCTATGACATCAGCATGATCTTAAATTAGCATGACCATCCACTGGTCGCCTCTAATTCCCAGTAACTGGATACAAGAAATAACAAAGTGTGTTCAGTCGTCAGCATCAGCAGAATGCTCCTTGGGGGCCTATCTTGAACATAAAATGAAACAATAAATGAGTGTGATAGTGCTTCATATACTGTCAAGTGTTATAAAAATAAAAAATTGCTTTTGTGATAAGTCAGAACAAAATAAATGCTAAATATACGTAGGAGCAAAATTCTGCATGTTTTCTGTAATAGAAAATGAGTCCTTTGAAAACAGGGACTTTTGCCATTATGTTTATCTTTGTAATTTACCTTTCCTGAAAACCACCTCAGTCTTCTGATTCCTATCCAACTTTTAGTGTGCAAGATACAAATGATGTTTTTTGAATTAACATCATTAATGCTTGAATTAACTACTTGAATTAACTGCTTGAATTAACTCTGGCAAATATGAAAGATGAGGTGCTGGTCCATCAACAGCAGCAAGCCTTGTGCCTGTGGTACTTCTCTACCCTACTGTGAATTTGAACACAGTTGTCTCTCACCTGGTACCCATATGACAAATGACTCACCTGGGTAAAGGCACCTGGTCCGAGCTCAAATTATTTTATACAAATTAATCAATTGACTAAGCCTTTGTTCTTTCCTTTTCTTAGGTACTTTAATTGTAAATAAAAACATCTAAATATATGAAACAGAAGCAAAATGTTTTAAATGAGATTTAACTCAGTTCTACAATCTCTCCTCACCCTGGAGCTGTGCTTTGGAAATGAAGCTACAAATAAGATATAGATTTTGCCCTCTAGAAATCTTAGAGAAGTACAGAGAAGAGAGGAAATAATATGCATAAAGTGTGGTGGTGAATATGCAGGAAAGAGTGCTTAATACTGAGTTTGGGGGTGAGGGTTCTTCTAGAAAAGTTTGCTCAGGAAGAGGACATTTCCCTTGAGCCTGAAAATGTGGGTCAAATGCTGAGAGGCAAGGAATACAATCATGTCCCGCTGAAGAGCTTTCATGCCCAATCTCTTCCTTTATCTGGAAAAAGAAAGGAGTCTACCAAATGGGTCTTAGCTTGAAGAAGCATGTTATAGTAAAGCAAGACATTGAAGTATTGCCCAGAGAGACCTTAGTAACAAATTTTAGGTCTCTTTTGCTCCTTTACATTTTAAAGTAAAGCCAATATACTGTGGTTAAAAACATGGGAGTTGGCATCAGATAAGAATTGGGTTCAAATCTCAGCTCTGCTACTTGAGCAAGTTATTTAACCTTTATAAACCTCACTTTCTTTTTCATTAATATGAGGATTATAATGGTATTTAACTCACTAGAATTTTGTTAGGATTAAATGGCATCCTGCATGAAAGGGGCTTAACCGAATGCCTTGCACTCAGAAAGCATCTAATAAACTTAAGCTTTTGCCATTACCAGGAATATCACCCTTCACTACTATATTTCTCATGCCTGCACTCTCCATTGTGGAAGAAAACACAAATTATCTATGCTAGGGCAAAATGCTTGATTTTAAAACATGGATTTGGCTTACGAATGCTAATAAGAGGAAAAGGTGATTTGCACGTACCCAACTTCACCATGAATGGAATCACACTGTAAGCCAAGTGGGGGGTACGGGGCCATCTTCAGTGTCACAGAGGAAAACCTACATGGCTGCTTCTCCTCATTCCCAGCAGCAGCAGTTATAGCAAGGGTTGATTTATGATGCCTCCCGCGGCATGGGCCATCTGGGATGACTAAGGAGATCATCAAGCTTGGGAGGGTCACTGTTTCGACTTGAACAATCTATATAAGCTTGGACTCTCCACCAGAAACGTAGCTCATTATGCTGCTAAGCTATTAACTATCAACGTTCATTTTGAAATATAAATTCTGCTCTCTTGGCTACCCCGCTGATCTGGTTATAATGTGCTGTGTGTAATGGAAAAGTACAAAGGGAAAAGGTGGAAATTTAAAGGCTTACTAAAACTATAACAGCAGTTGATGACAACACCAATTTCTTCATGCAAATGAATTCCTTTTGCCAAATATCAATGTTCCAATTTAACCCATTGCCCCAATTTTAAGTATCATATTTAATTAGGTATGTAATGCTCCTGTTATTATTCCTTTGGCTTTTTTTCCTGTCCAGGAACTTATTCTTATTTGGGGTTTGTATTGCTTTTCCTTTTGCTACTCTAATTTATTTTCCTTTTTAAAATTTAAATATTTCCCATTTTAGCTTTTTTGGGGAAAAGGAGGAGCACAAAGAATGTTTGAAGGATATTACAAGAAGACTTCAATTTATCATTAACAAGAAACCATTATACTGGTCCGTCCTAGGGCATGTACACACAAAACTCATTGCCCAACCAAACCAAACCAAACAAAAAACAAAACCTGTGTACCATGCATGGCACTAGGCACCAAAGATAGTAAAGATGAATACATATATTTCTTACCTTGATAAGGTGGTTCTCACTGATGAGGCTTATGCTTCTTAGTCCCTTCCTGTGAAAGCATTCTGGGGCTTTGCCTAGTTCCTTAATTTTAATGGAAGGTACCAACTATTGTTCTCAATGGCTCTGGCTTGCTAAAGACTATGTTAACCATGTACTGCCGATCGTCCCTGCAGAAAACTACCAATTAAATGTGGGGAAAAATATCAGATTTAAATAATGGCATGCAATAATTTTATATTATATAAAATACTCCATGTAGTTAATATCATTTGCATACTTTAATAGAGCCGTGTAGCCTTGCAGTGCAGCTTACTTTGTAGTAACTTTTTCATTCTCAGTTTCTTTATACACCATGGGCCATAGCCTTAGTTGCTCATACTGACCTTAGCTTGACTTCTCTTTTATCTCTCTCAAAAATGTTTAAACATCCTCACCTTTAGGTCCCATACCTTAGGGTGAACACTGAGCATTACAACATGTCTCTGTCTTAAAGTATTCCCTGTAACACATTGATATCCAACTATAGATGGATATCCCAGAGCCATCTCACCCCCTGTTAGAAAAGATAAGTGTTACTATTTTCCAGAGGCCCCATTGCAACCGTAACCCTAAGCAATTCTCTCTCTTGAAATTCAAAGAGTTCCTTGCTTCTGATTCTGGAACAATGTCAATAACTGTAGGAGAAACTCTACTTTTTTTTGCCAAGCTAATTTCTATATAACGGCTATCAAAATGTTCTAAATTTTTCTATGGATCTCAGTCTCACTGCTCTGTTTCTTTTTGGATACTATCCAATCTTATCTAACTTTTATTTTTAAATTCATTCAGTAGGTCACTCTAATTCTAAGAACCTTCTAAACAAACCCAGTCTAACTAAAAACCTAACTCTAACTTCTTTATCCAGGCTTCATTAAATCTATTCCTTACCCATATATTTCAAACAAAAAAACAAAAAGAGTTTGCTTTATCTTCTATATTGATCCAACTGATGCAGCAGATGTTGACATCTATAACTGGCATGACCATGTTCTGTTCAGGAAGATTTCCCATTGCTACAATTTGAATAAAGCCAGGTCAGCACAATCTACTGGGGTCCATTAGGCATCTCTGATAGCTAGGATACAAGGGCAGCTGAGAGGCCCAGAAAGAATTCACTCTTAAGCTCCCCACTGTTAGTCTACCTATAAACATAAAGAATTGCTTGGAATGTGTACATAATAATATTTTAAAAAATCCAAAAGGATAATGTGAGTGATCGTTCTGTGTGGGACCAGATGTGGGCAAGGAAAAAAATGTACCCTGGAAAATAAAAAGAAAACACTGTCTCTCTGCTTAGCCAAAATAAAACACAATTCCTTTAAAGCTGATCCAAAAATTTTAACAAAGGTACGCCAGAGGAAATGTCAATCTAATCATTTCCCCAGCACCCCATGTGATTTTTTACCAGTCACATTACAAGGATTAGGGAAATTTGCTATAGTCCCTTGGATGTACTGCCACTAATCTTACTTTTAAGTAAGATTTATAGAAAAGTAAGCATGCTTTCCTGATGAGGACAGATCATGGGAACTGCTTTCTATTAACAACTAATGATGAAACAAATCCTTTCTCAGGGTTTATAGTCTCCTTCCTATATCTGTCCTTCCTTGTGACCCCCAGGTTTTTGACTCTGTCCTACATTGCTTCCTGTGGTGTCATCCTACTTTCATTATTTGCTATATTACCTGTAAGATAGCTTCCAGAAGTGCCCACATAGAATCTTGTGAATCGAATTGGATTTAAATGGAGAAGGGATCTTAAATGTATTTGCATTTCCTCCAGATATAGAGATAGATAAATACTCAAAATTAATTCTTATATCCATAATTTCTGATTAAGTCTAGTGTTGAAGAAGATCCTTTTCTCCAAAAGGAATCTCCAAAGCTAGCGCTAGCATCTCAAGTCAAATTTGCAATATGTGCCCCCAAGAGGTAATTTCAACATGGTTCAATTGCAAGCAGTCCCACTAGCCATGGTTTTACTTACCTGATGGAGCTTTCCTATTGAACATAAAAGCCTTTTATATAGTATTGTATATACAGAGGATTATTTAATCCTTTCATATAATATGTGCTACTAACTTTTGCTACTATATTTCTATTTCAACCTCCAAGTAACAGCCACTGCAAAATACATTTAGTCTTTCTGAAAGACACTTCTGTGTAAGCTGATAATTATTCAGCTTCTGTTTCTCAAGGAAGATGGGGAAGGTTATCTGCTATCTTTAAAATTGTACATTGTACTTCGATTAATGTCTTTTCTTCTTTGTACATCCACTTTTGAAAGACTTCTAATATATTTTACTGGTTACCTTGATTCTGGTGTCAAGAACAAGCAGTATGCTATGGCTATGAATTAACTATTTACTGCCCAACATACACAAAATAGCCTATACTGCTAGGTTAAGAATTACTTTAAAATTCTCCTCCCACCATCGTGACATATCTAATATTTTTCTAACTTTACCCTTCTCCTTTCCCTCACAGTTATAAAAATAGTTATAAATATTATAATAAGTGTTAGTGATCTTAGCCACTCTCATTGATTAGAAAGAGAGTAAGTGATGGACGTCACTCTCCTTCATTAATAAGCACTGCAATATGTTCTCTGCAGCCTCAGTCACTCTCACATGTTCTTTTCCAGAGCAGAGTTACAACATCAAACAGAGAGAGGGAGAAGAATATCAGGATGAGACCAGGAAGAGTTCTACAAAGGCTGACTTGGTGTATGTTTCCTGGCCTTTCTACATACCTAATGTATACCTCTATACCAGTGACCAAATACTCCTATCAATTAGCATGATTAGAGGGATAAGAAAGGGAAAGGGACTTTTTTTGTCATTAACAAATGTTAGAGTATAATACCATTTTTCATAAACTATGGTCAGTGGACCACTTGCATAAGGAAAATCTTAAGTAATTGTGGAAAATTCAGATCCTTGGACGTCATCTCAGATCTAATGAATCCTTGTCTCTGTGAGTAGTCTCCTGAATTTTTGGCAGGCTTTCCAGGTGAGTCATAAACATACTAAAGTTTATGATTACTCTATGGGTGTGGTCAAAGAATAATATGTTTACTGAAGAAGGCTAGGCTTAGCACTTAGTTAATAGTGCTACTTAGTTAATAGTGTTAATAGGTATGAATATGTAATAAGAATATTTGCAAATAGCATTCATTATGGGTTATTAAAAGATTAGTAATCATTGGATGCAGTTAGAGGAAGAAAAGTGATTATGCAAAATGCTTCTCAAACTTTCCTGTGCATACAGATCAGCTGGGAATCTTATTGAAATGAAGATCTTGATTCAGTAGATCTTGGGTGTGACTTGAGACTCTCTATTTCTAACAAGCTCCCGGGGGATAGCGGAGCTGCTCGTCTGTGGATCATAGTTTGACTAGCAAGGATTAAGAAGGTTTAAATGGGGCTTCCCTGGTGGCGCAGTGGTTGAGAGTCTGCCTGCCGATGCAGGGGACACGGGTTCGTGCCCCGGTCCGGGAAGATCCCACATGCTGCGGAGCGGCTAGGCCCGTGAGCCATGGCCGCTGAGCCTGCGCGTCCAGAGCCTGTGCTCCGCAACGGGAGAGGCCACAACAGTGAGAGGCCCGCGTATCGCCAAAAAAAAGGTTTAAATGTAAGCGTAAGCTTAAAAGAAAGTTCCCAAGAACCTCTGGTAAATAGTTATTTGAAGTATTAAAAAGTACTCTAATAATAAGTATTAAAAAATACTATAAATAGCTATTTGAAGCATAAAAATGAAATTTACCGAGCAAACTCCAAAATTTCTAGTGGAAACCCAAAAAGTTATTGTTCAATTTGAGATCAAGGAAACATGAATACCTTTGGAACTGTTTGCGTAACCTGCCTGGGTTCCATTTGACTTTCTACCTGACATGGTTTGGGTTGGGAAAGCTGTAAATATAAGCTGTTTTCCCTTCCAGAAGGGAAAATGAACCTGTTTCAAGGTCTGTATAAGTTGTAGCATTTTATGGAATTGGACATAACAGACAGTGTATGAAATAATCCAGGAAGAAGTGTGATTTCAAGAAGATGGAGGGTAATTGGCATCAATAAATTAATGAGTTGACCAATATAAACTAAAATAATTACTGGGGAATTAAACTTACATGAGAAGCATTGTGCTAAAAATTGCATAGGGATTTTAAAATGTAATCCCCAAACAGTCTTATGAACAAAGTATATTTCCCTACATTTTACTTTTGATGAAATAAAGCTCAGAGAAGTTTTCCTAAGATCACACAACTGGTAATGGCAAAAGCAGGACTCCCATCTCTGTGACTCTCAAGTCTCTAATCATTCTATTATGTCAAACTGCCTTCCTCCAAAAAAGGAAAGAAAAGAAAAGATACTCAGCATTATCAGAGCTGTCCAACACTCATGCCATTCTTTTCATAGAGCATGAATTCTACATGGGGATTGATATTGCCTCAATAGTAAAAATCAGTTCCTTGGTGGGGGTGTGAAAAAAACCTTAGTTATTACAATAGTTGGAGGACCATGGTGCACAAACAGATAAACAGTATATCGGTGGTAATAAAATATCACAGAGGTTGGAGGAGGTAAGTAGGAAAAAAAAAAAAAAAAACTGAACTAAAAAGGCTCCTGGTGGGTGGAAGTCTGGAAGGGGAGTGTGATAATGAAAAAAAATTGAGAAACAGATCATAGAGCATGAAGTTCAACCTTAGAAGAAACACTGACTTCCTTCAACATTGTCGCAGACAATAGTGATGACTCACAGATTCTAGCATATGGGAGTTATCCATCACCAGCCAAGGGAAATGCAACTCACAGGGTGGTAGATGACTCCATATTGAGACAACGTGTTAACCATTCATATGGCTGACACGGTTAATGTAGAATTCTGCTGCTTTCAACACATAACTTATTCAGAGAAGAGAAAAGTAAGAAGGAAGGGAGGGAGGGAGCAAAGGGAGAAGGAAAGAAGGAAGGAAGGAAAAAGCTGATAGCATCATCCTTTAGTAGGCACTATTTACCCAGTATAACCAGAATATTGTCTACAGTTGTCATTTAGAGTTCTCTAAGCCAAATATCTACCCAAAACCACACAATAAATCATCTGTTAACTCAGTACTTTACAAGAAAACAAAAGGGATTAATTAGTTGCAGCAACTGATACCACGTGATAGAATGTGAATTGCATACATCTTTTAAAACAGTTTAGTTAAATCTGAGGTGGAATGTCTGAGCATGAATGGAAGGAGGTGGGGATGGGGGGAGTCTTTGGTGCTGAGGAGCTTCTGACAAAGAACTCTTCCTAAGGGAATAGGACTTATGCATGTGGTGCATTCCCAGCACCACACTCTGGAAGAGGAAAATTGTGAGTGTAGGACATCATCTGTCCCTCTGCTTATTCTCCCAACCTGTATCCTCAGGGGGGGAAAAATGATGGTCCACAGATTCTGAATAAAGGAGTCTTGTCTGGAAAGAGAAAGATATAAGTCAGGTGGAAAGAATTGTTTTCTTTAAGAAACTGGGAGTGTAGGATAAACTGTTTTTAGGACCCAGATACAGGAGTATAACACATAGGTGAGGAAGAGAAATTCTTCCTAGTTGAGCAGAAAATGCAGGCTGATCTTGCTGCATCAGGAGAACTGATGCATTAGTGGCACAGAAATATTTTGTTGGCAGAGAAGAAGGGCTTCAGAACTTCATGATGCTGGCACAGCGTTGTTCTGGCCAGCTGTGGTGGGAAATGGTGTGAATAGTAATGATAGCACTTTCAAAGGGATTCAAAGGCAACAGACATCACCTAATGAAGGCAGAGCTAGCACAACAGAAGAGGAGAATGGCATATCCATTAGGACTGGGCCTGTGAACCCAATAAATGAGGTGATTTGGGGGGGGTTCTACAAGATAAATGGGAGACATGGAGGGTAGCAGGAGATCCTGTCAAAAAAAGAAGGTAGAAATAAGACAGTCATACTGTAATTGTGATGTTACTTTTTATTCCCCCACTGGTCAGGTTGGTCTGCCCTGGCCATGGGAAAAATCAATTGTATATAAAAACAAGATACAGATAACACAGAATGTGTTCCAGATGTTACACTACCCATCGTCTCTTTGGGGCTCATTCATTGTAAATGGGGTCATGTCTCTCTGGCTCTGGTCTACATCCCCTTCTTAAGTCATCCAGGTTTTCACCATCTTCTCGCACACTTCTGAGCCCTCTGCTCTCTAAGCTCTATCCCTTTTGAAATGGATTTGTAATATCTTGTGCAAAAGAGGTGAAAGAAAAACAAAGTAGAAGCATATACAATCCTACACTTTTCCCATTCCACCTTCCCTGCCTTTTAAAAAAGAAAACATCGTTTCTGGGTTTTGCTCCTACTAATATTTGTTTTGCTGATAGGTATTAGTGAAAAAGAGAAATAAGGTAGAAACTGAGATCAAACAAAGTGCTCTACTTTGCACTTTGTTGTGAACATACAAGAGAGAAAGGAGAACAAAGAAATGAGGAAAAGAAGAGAAAATGAGAAAGAAAAAGAGATCACAAGAGAAACTGCTGTAAACATAAAAGCTACAATTATAAAATTTCAGGAAGAAAACAGTGGAGAAACTTTTTGATACTATGAGTAGGCAAAAATTTTGTAAAGAGGACACAAAAGGAAAAAGTATAAACTGAATTTCATCAAAATTATAACCTTCTGTTCTTCAAAAGACATTATTAAGAAAATTAAGAACTAAGCAACAGTAAGGAAGAAAATATTTGCAGCACACATATATGACAAAGGACTTATATACAAAATATATAAAGAAGACTTACAGTGCAATAGTTAGAAGACAAGTTAATATACAAAATATATAAGGAAGACTTACAGTGCAGTAGTTAGAAGACAACTTAATTTTTTAAAGGGAAAATTCTGCAACAGGCTTTCTGCAAAAGAAGATATACAAATAACCAATAAGCACTTTAAAGGGTATTCAACATTATCAGTCATCAATCAAATGCAAATAAAAGCCCCAATAGGATACAACTAGAATGGCTAAAACAAAAAAAGCCCAAAACGCCAAGTACTGGAGAGGATGTGGAGCAACTAGAACTCTTATACATAACTGGAGGTAGTATAAACTGGATCACTTTGGAAGGCAGCTAGGCAGTCTCTGATAAACTTAAACATTAATTTATTGTATCACCTAAAAGAAATAAAAATGTGTTAAAAAGAGTTGTGCATGAAGGTTCATAGTAGCTTTTATCAAAACAGCTAAAATCTAGAAACAATGCAACATCAATAGGAGAATGGATAAACAAATTATTGTATTTTCATAAAATAAAATACTACCCATCAATGTAAAAAATGAACTATTGCTACATCAAGGACAAAACTCAAAATCATTATGTTGAGCAAAAGGAAACAGACACTCTGGAGTTATGATGCTGTTTGGCCTTCTAGAACAAAGCTATATGAGCCACTAGAAAATTTTAAATTACCTAAGTGGTTCCCATTAAATTTCTATTTGACAGTTGCTCTGGAACAAAAAAACTGATGAGATCAGTGTCTACAAAACATCATATCAAAGGCTACCTGGGTGGTCATGCAGGCTTGACTGCCAAGAAGCATTTGTGAGCTTTCTGAGATGAAAATGTTAAACCTCTTAACTGAGGTTGTAGCTATTCAGGTGTATGTGTTAGTCCAAACTCATCAAATTGTGTACATAAAATATGTGTATTTTATTTTACGTAAAGTTCATTTCAGTGATACTGATATAAATAAACAAGATAGTGATTAGTGCTATGAAGGAATTAAAAGAGAGTCATAGGACAGAGAATGAGAATGGGAGTGGAGAAATCAACTTCAGATGGCAAGATCATGGTTGGAGAAGGGTTTGAGCTAAGACCGAATGACAACCATCAACTGACTATGTAAGGATCTGAGAAATGAGGGTTCCAGACAAAGTGCACAGGTCCTGAGGCAGGAGACAAGTTTGTCATGCTCCAGGAATAGCCTGAAGCCTGGTGGTGTGGCTGAAACTCAGTGCAAGAGGAAGAGAGTGGTAGAAGCTCCTCAGGACCTATCTCTTTGACTAAAGAGGTAGGTCCTGAGGAGCTTTCTAGCGGACTTGAAAAAAATGTAATGAGAAGCCACTGGAGGGTGTTAAACAGAAATAACATAATCGAATTCACTATTTTAAAATATTACTGTGACTCTTTTGTAAGGATTTTTTAACAATGCCTGGTGAATGGAGTTAGGAAACTACTGACACTGTGGCTTAGTCTAGGCTGGCTGCAGTGGAGACAGTGAATTAAATAAGTGAGGGTGTATATTAAGACCTTCAGATGATTAGAGTTGGGGATAAAGAAATAAGTCAGATAAGACCACCAAATTTAGTTCTTGATCCGATGGGAGTGTGATGGTGCCATTTGTGGAAATAATGAAGATTTGGGGAAGAAAGGTGGGGAGAATGTAAGTTAAGTAAGCCTTTGGACATATGAGTTGAAATCTCAGAGAAGTCAAGGCGGGGATGTAAATGTGGGTGTAGGACTTTTCTTGGCTGTGGTTTGAGAGAGATGTGACTATGAAAGGAGGTTTGGCGAGAGATTTGAGAGATCTCTGAAGATGGGGGAAAAGTAAATGAGCTGGTATGCAGGCAACAAGCTGGAAAATATAAGAAAATGGTTCTCTTTGACAGCCTTCAGAAAGGAACATGGCCCTGATGACATGTTGATTTTAGTCCAGGGAGACCTGTGTCAGACTTCTGAACAGTAAGATAAGACATTTATGCTGTCTTAAGCCACTAGGTTTGTGGTAATTTTTTATAGCAGCAATAAAAATCTAATAGTGAAGGACTAAGTTCTGGGAACTTTCAAAATTTAGAGGCCAACCTAAGGAAAAGTCAGCCCAAAAAGTTGCAAACAAGGAACCAACATGAGAATAAGAAGTCCAGGAGAGAATGGCATCATAAAAACCAAAAGGAAAATGAAGTAAATAACTGCATCAAATGTGCCTAAGAGGTAAAGTGTGGTGAGTAAGGAAAAGTGACTGTTGGGTCACTGTTGGAAGTTGGTGATGCTCACAGGGGCAGTGTCAGTTTGGGCGATGAGGACTGAACCCTACTTGAGCAAAGAACAGTGTGCGAGAAGTGAAAATGGGTGTGATGATAACCAACAACTATGTTAATATGTTTTCTTGTGAAGATGAGCAGAGAAATAAGACCAATATTTCCAGCTGGGACAACTGGGTAGATGGTAAACTTGGCATAAAAGAAGGAACAGTTAGGGACTTTCCTGATGGTCCAGTGGTTAGGACTCCGAGCTTCCACTGCAGGGGGCACAGGTTCGATCCCTGGTTGGGGAACTAAGATCCTGCATGCTGTGTGACCAAAAACAAAAAAAGACGAAAAAAAGTTATGGGGGAAAGATACATTTGAGGTCCCTGAAGGTGGAGATGTTCAGGAGTCACTTGCACACACATGTTTGCAGCTTGCGATTCACCGTGGACCCTGAGAAAAAGAGATACAGATGTTTCAAATCAAGGAAATAGAAATGTTAGTTTAAGTCTTGAGTGAGCTTATGAGATTAGTCAGAGAAACTTAGAAGTAAAGGGAAAGAGAAGTTGCATTGTATGTAAACAGTACTAACCTAGATGGAAATTTACAATTTTTAAAGTAGAAGTATATGATCTGGCTAAAATGAAAAAAAAAAGATATTGATGCTGTTTTAGAAGCACACTTCAGAGCTTTGAGATTAAAAGTAAATGATCAATAAATAACAAAACTGGTGCTGAGGCAAGATAAAGTAGCTTCAGCTATCAATATAGCTGCTGGAAGCCTTATTCTGCTAAAGGCAGAGCATCAAATAGTTCTTGACATGCCCTGCTGATAGTTTCATTGCTCAAAAGTCAGAGGTGATAAAGGCAGCAGTGAGAGGAAATGCTGTTGGCACCTAATTCTGATCAACAATGGGAACTGATGAAGGTATAGCAGTGATGGGAACCTGGGGTGAGAATGATTATGCCATCTTTGAGTTTATAACAATGTAAGAAGAGAGAGATAATATTGTACAGTTATTAAGGGTATACCTCTGGAGCCCAACTTGCAAGATTCAAATTCTACCTCTGACACCAGCTGAATGGATAGCCTTGGACAGGTTACTTAATCACTCTATGCCTCAGTTTCCTCTTCTGTAAATAGGAATGATAAAAGTAATTAATTCATTGGGTTGCTGTGATAACTGAATGAGCTACTACTTGTAAAGCACTTAGGACAGTGGTTAGCACAATAAAAATATTTTAAAAATATGTTAATAATAATAATAATATCAACTGTGTACCTTAAATTTCAGGGAAGTTATTTTTTAAAAATGTGTAGAGGAGGTGCATTTTCTAATGTACAGGGAGTGGATAAATGAAGTTTTCAGGAGATGATCCCCCTTTACTGGGTGTCAGAGAATGTTCACTTACACTTTTCAGGTCATTCAGCACTGAACCAAGGTTAGTAACCTACAGTAGTCAAGAGAAGGAAGCAAAAGGTGACTTAAAGTCTTTTTCTAAGGGAGGACCACACCTTAAAATGAAGGAGCCAAATTCAGTCAACAAGTCTCAGATGAGAAGTCAGGGTAGGGGCCTGGGATAAAGCCAAAATGATGGAGAAATGAGTGGGCTCTAGAGCAGGAAGTGACAACAAAGGTGGGAGAGAAGCTGAAGGGCCCCAGACTGAACCCCTGTGACCTCATGTTTCCAGAGTCTGTTGTTGTCCTTAGTCATATGGTATGACTGAGGACCATGCAGATTTTGACACCAATAATACTAAATTCTGACTATGAGATCACAAAAGTTTCCAGACCAGAGCAGAGGACACTGTTGGGAAACAAGTGAAATATTTTATCTTTTGCTTCACAAATATTTGTAACCACATACACACAGTACACACCCACACCCACCCACACACACACACAGATCCACCACATAAATTGGTGACAGCAAGATTTTGGAGGATTTAGAGCTATGGAAGATACTTTTTAAGGAAGTTGGAATCCAAATGCCAAACATGAGAGGGGATGGTGTGGAAAAATAAACTCGTGGTATGTGTGATGGTTAATTTATGTGTCAATTTTGATGCCCAGATTAAAGAGTGTTTCTGGATGGGATTAGCATCTGAATTGGTGAACTCAATAAAGTAGATTAAGATCCCCCATGTGGACGGGCATCATCCAATCTGTTCAGGGTCTGAATAGAACAACAGTAGGAGGAAGGGGGAATTCACCCCTTTTTTTCCTGCCTCACTGCTTAGCTGGGACATCTCATTTCATCTTCTCCAGTCCTCATACTGGGATGTACACCACTGACTGCACTGGTTCTCAGGCCATTGAACTTGGACAGAATTGCACCACTGGCTTTCTTGAATTTTCAGCTTGCAGATGGCAGGTTGTGGGATTTCTCAGCCTCCATAATTGTGTACACACACACACACACACCAGTGTATTTTCACCATCTTTTAAAACAATCAGAAGATTCTGGGAATTCCCTGGCAGTCCAGTGGTTAAGGACTCTGCATTTTCACTGCAGAGGGCCTGGGTTCAATCCCTGGTCAGGGAACTAAGATCCCACAAGCCGTGTGGTGCAATCAAAAAAATATATATATCAGAGGATTCTACCACAGTGGACCATCAATCCTGCATGGCAGTCAGTTGAAGATGGATGAGTAATAGCTGCTCTTTCTGTAGGTGTACTTTTGGTTCTCTAGTTCTCCACCTTTTACCAGCAGGGCCATTGTAGGATTTGAATTTGTGAACCATGGTCAAGCACCAAGAGTCAGGGAAAAGAGCACAACGCCCAAAGCAGTTGGCAAAAAAAAAAAAAAAAAAAGGAAAGAAAATATTCAAAGAGAGAAAAGCAGTTAGCAACTGTGACTTACATGCATGGACCAAGTGTGTGTGTGAATTTGTGAACCATGGTCAAGCACCAAGAGTCAGGGAAAAGAGCACAACGCCCAAAGCAGTTGGCAAAAAAAAAAAAAAAAAAAGGAAAGAAAATATTCAAAGAGAGAAAAGCAGTTAGCAACTGTGACTTACATGCTTACATGCATGGACCAAGTGTGTGTGATGGGTAAATGAACTGATCTGATTTAAAGGGAGACAGATACAAAACCATTTATAGTTGCAAAGGACACTTCTTGATGAGCTCAGATTGTAAAGGAACATTGGAAGGGGATTCAAGGAAGAAGGGACATAAAATTAAAGATTAAATAAGAAGATTGGTTTGGATGTCTAAGAAAGAGGTTGAATACTCAAAATGAGCTCGTTTGCAAAAACTTTTTGAAGGCAAAATAGTGGACATTTTTCTTTTTGCTAAGTTCAGAGCAAGAAGGAGATGAAGGAAGGCGGTCTGCTGGTAACAGATGGTACAATGCTAACGATGACAAACAGCAAACAAGACTCAACTAACTCCTATTTAGCTTTCATCTTCTCCAACCAGAGAATGATCTGGAAAGTGGCAAAAGGAGAGCAAACGTGATTAGGAGGAAATTGAAAAGCAAGAGAGCCAAGGAGATAGTGTGAAAATATAAAGGCTTTTTAATCCTCCAGTCTCAAAAAAAAATTACATCTCAGAGGATTGAAAGAATTAGAGATTTGATTACAAAACCACCAGTCTTTGAGAACACCTAAAGAATAGAAAAAATTGGAATTAGAATAAAAGAAATATTTTTTCTTTTCAATTAATATTTTGTTTCTCTATTAAAATAATACATGTTGGAAATAGGAAATTTAGGACATACAGAAAGGTTACAGGAATTAAAAAAGAAATCATCTATAATTTTAACTTTTAGAGACAAGTGTGATTACCACTTTGGCATAGTTTCTTTCTGAAATTGTATATGCATTTTTATGTAGTTGTGATGCCATAGACTACACTATTGTTCATTGAGTTTTCCTGACTTTAGCATTAAATCATAAACATTTTTCAATGCAATGGTAACTCTTCAAAAACATCTCTTTAATAACTATATACATGACATGATATTATATATTATAGTTATGAAATTATAATTATGTAATATTTATACATTCATATTAATAATATTATATAGTTTTTAAATTATATATATATTTTTTCCTCCTAAGTAATATTTGTTTCCAGTTTTTCACTGTTACAAATAAAGTGTGATGAACATCACTACATATAAATATTTGTTCCTTTTCCAGATTTTGCCTCAGGATTCATCCTTTATTAAAATTTGAGGTAAAATGACTCTATAAAAGGTCTCCATGCACATTTTTGAACTGATTTTCAGAGTTTGATTCAATGTACATATATGAGAATGCTTTCCCATGGAATCCTCAAATGAGTTTAGTATCACAATTACTTAAGATTTTGTAACTTGAGTAAAAAATGTTATCTTCTTATTTTGATTTGCATTCTTTTGAATCTCCGTGGGGTAGAAGAGTTTTGATATGTTTATTAGCCATTTGTATTTTCTCCTGTTATTATCTCCTTATATCGTCATTTTTTGGTAAATGTCTTTATACAATGCTTGAAATTTTTATTCTGTTTTAGGGTAGAGAAAGTTATCAATCCAAAAAAACCCCCAATCTCCTTTAATTATTTTTGTTTTGGATATTTTATCTGATATCAGTAATTGAATTTCTTCTTTTTGTTCCCTATTTTCTGCTATATCCTTGGTCTATCTTCTCATAGTCATCCTTTAACATGATGCTATAAGCAGCACAGAGACCATTTTTTTAAACTTTATATTTATAACCATTACTGAAAGGATTGGTGCTATAGCTCATATTTTGTTTTACATCTTCTATTTTGATGTGTTTCCATACACTTGACTTTGTTTTTACTTTTATTTGTGCGAGTCTATTTTTTGTTTTATTCTGTAGTAGTTTGAGGAGTTATTGTTTTTCTTAATTTTACTAATAACATTTCTCATACATTTCTAAACCTGTATTTCTCTATTTTCCAAGGACAAAAAGAAATTATGAACTTGAATCACTTCTCTACTATAGGAATTTATCACTCTTATGCCATTCTTTTTCCTCCCACTTCTAAGTTTTATTTTTTTTAATGAGAGTTATGGACCTGGCTTATTATTATATGTTGTTCTAATATATGAAATCCATTTTTAATAATTATTTTTCAATTTTGCATCCTATTGAATAATCACACTCCTATAGTTATTTTTTATTCATCCACTTAGGTTGTTTTAAATCCTTCAAGCATCTTTTTAGTTACCAAATTAATATTCTTAGCTTGTTAAGGGGACTGATGAATGTGTTTTTTTGAAAGAGTACATAAGTCTTATGTTTAATGGAACTTTTAATACCTAAGAAAATTCTTCTGTGGTCTTTATATTTGAACGACATCTTAGATGGGCATATGAATCTTGAGTCCCTACCACTTAACTTCAACAAAGTTAAATGCCAGACTTTTCTCTACCTTGAGTTATCCACTTAAAATATATCTTCAACTGCAAGAAAAGGAAAATAAGGAATATATTTTCAGAGCCCTTAAACACAGCTATTATCTTGCTTTATCATAATAAGCACAACTCTTAGTCACTATTCTCTGTCTTCTATAATTTTTTAACTTTCTAAAATTTCTTTGTCTTTTTATTCATCATACTGGGAGAGCTTCTTAGCTTATTATTACCAATTCAATTTTCTCAATTTCATTCCTTTACTGTTTCTAATGTGAATTCTAATTTTTCTCTTTCAGGTTGTTTCCTTCTATAACCTACTACTTTCTCCCATCATTTTCTCTCCCTGTAGTCCTGAAATGGATGTCATAATCTACCCAGATAATTTGTCTAAACCAGTCATAGCTGTTTTATTTCCCATTTCAGTAATTGCCTGAGGATGTGAGGAGAAATTGACTAGGAGATTTTGCACAATGCTTTTCCCCCACAACTAAGAGGCTTAGGAGGAGTCATCTCTCTTTATCATGTTCACATTAATGTGTGTGGATGTGACACTTGGAACTGCTGCTTGAGACTATGAGGTAAGCCAGCTTGAAAACAAGGAATCGACACAATTAGGTTGGAAGAACATAGAGGCCCTGATGACAACTTGACCAGTGTAATAAGCCTACAATACTATCCACTTTGCCTCCATACTTCTAGTTATTTGAGAAAATAACGTATTTATTGTGTAAGCCATCCCACATCAAAATTGTTAATTGCAGCCAAAGACATAATTAATACTGGCCTCTGTTTCTACTTCATACTGGACACATTATTAGACTTTCATTAGGAGAGTAAGGGAAATATTGTCAAGCATTTTCCACCTCTTATAGAAAATTATTTCTGAAGTATGTTCTTTTTCTGAATCTTCAGGGTAATTCTTTTTTGCCTTTATACTGAAAAATCTTTCCATAAACCCTATGTCATGCTGTTTAATATTACCCTGCTTATTCATCCTTAATACTTCTATACTGCTGCTTTATTTTATAGAATACAGAATACATGCATTACTACTATCCAGATACTTAGCCTATTGTGTGCTGGTGAATTCTTGTTTTCAGACCAGACCTGCCTGCAGTAATGTGTTCAGTATGAGATAATGTGTTCAGCCTCTATTGTGTTGAAAGGGGAGGGGGGGAGAAGTGTTATCTGTCCCACTAAGGAAATGCCTTTTCCTCTAATTAGTCTATTTAACTATGGTAAACCGTCAGAGGTATTGTAATTCATTTTTGTGCAAGGGAAGTACATAAAAAAACTACATCTATCAGTGTGCACTACTTAAATGGTCCACATTATTGCTCATCCAGCACCACATACAAAGCTTTTCCTGAGATAAATTCATAATACAAGATACAATGCAACACTTTCTCCTTTCTGTACTCTCCATCATGTTTTATTCTGGAAATTATAACTTCTGAATGAAATTAGAAAAAGAGGATTGCTGGAAAAATTGGAGGAAGGTGCATGATACTATTGTATGGTGGAACATCACTCTCCTGGAATGTCAAGGACTTGACCTATTCCAGACTAATGACATTTCCCATTTTAATTTAATGTTAAAGAAGTAAAAATCATGAAAAAATAGATTGAGCATATAAATATGGGAAATGAGATAAAATATGGTAAGAAGTAAATGAAATTTAAAGTCCACTGGACCACAAGGGAATTCCAGAAAGCTTGTTTTAATGGAAAAAAAATTGATCTCCCAAATCAATCATAGATTACATATCTTTTGTTTCTTGTACATGAAAAAGAAAAAAACAAAACAAAATATCAGGTATGTATATTCTGGGCTTCTGTGTATCATCACAAATTGTTTATTTAGTCTGCCTATATCCTACCATCATTCATCATTCCAAATTTTTATTCAATTATTACATTGGTGTGATTTTACAAGCCGATGTTCATTTAAACAAAAAAGACTCAGTAGATTGTCCCTTTTGTATATTTTGGCATTAGCATCCTGGATATATTATTTTCTACCAAAGTTCTTGTGCATCAGGGTTTGGTTGGCTGCCAGATTTTCTGTTCAACATAATCCTTAAGTCACAAAGTTAGGAGCAGACATTGGGGATGCAGTTGTCCATGCAATTCTGGTACAGCATGTGGATTGTGTCTATACTAGAATGTATATTCCAAGTCAATGGAAATTCCCCTCACACAGTAGCATATGGTCTTTTCTTATTTTTAGTTTCCTGTGCCGTTGCAATTTTTGTCCTTTAACAGATCTTTTCAAGTATTTTATCTTAGAGTCGTAAGAGGACATAACAGACACCAGGATCTAGCCTTTGCGTTAATTATAACTTCTCTATTATAAAGGGAGAATGTATAAACCAGTAAGCTTGAAAGTATTTCTCTTAGACATTCTATTATCTAATAAAAGTAGTAAACAGGATCTAAGGAGTATTTCAAATAGAAGAGTGGATCCCGAAGCATGAGTATGTTTTCCTTTTGTTTACGCCATACCTACTTAGTCTCTTTTCCTTTATAGTCTCTTTTCCTTTATGGTGAAGCTGACTCTACCGATAGATATGATAGGATGCTAAAAATCAGTGTCATCAAATGTTTTCCTTGCATCCCTGAGGTTTGTGGGGAGCCATGGTTTAGGAAGGGATTGAGAGGAATGGAGGTGATGAGTGTAGGTGTCCTATCTTCCTACCCTACCCATCTTTCAGCCACAGCAGCTCCACATTTTTCATGTTCTATAAATTATAATTCCATATAAGACTACATTTGAAAAAACAAATTATGTTGCTTTTAAAAATAGAATCCAAAAACCTTCCAATTGATGAAGTATTTTTCTCATAGAAGGAAATTTAACAAATTCTCTTATGATATTCTTGAGACTCACAATAAAGTGTGGACTGGACAAGAGTACAGTGGAGTTAGGTTGTAGCTAGTTAAACAACCACGCCTACCATACCAACCTGCTCTTCTCTAGTGATATGACAATGAGATCCTGACCAATTAAATATTTTGGTTACCAACTTGAAAGGTTAAATGATATGCCATTTAAATTTGCAGATAAATAAAAACTGAGTTAACCAGGTAATATGCTGAGTGTCAATCAATATTCAAAATTCCTTCAACAGACTAAAAACTAATAAGACTAAGTCAGAGATATAGTTCAGATCCACCTTTGAGCCTTAAACATAATTTTCTCAATTGAAAAACAGATGAAGTATAACTTAAGTACTTCATTCGAAAAAAACCAACATGTACTTATGAACAGCAAGCCCACATGAGCCAAAAACTATTCAAGAAAATAAATGTAATTTTAAACTACATTATGTGTAGAATTTATAACATTTCCAGCTGGCCTCTACAGTGGCTGGTCTATATCTGGAGAGCATATTTGGGTTCTTGAAACTGAAGTATTTATCAAGGAAGGTGAAGAAAATACTGAGAGATGAGCTATGTTACATGAGAAGGGGTTGTAGGGGTTGAGGATGTTGGGACTAGAGATGAGATGGCTAAGAACAACATCAAACTGGCATCAAACACCCAGAGGCCTACTAGATGAAGTAACACTTTTCTATATTAAAAAGGACAAAACCAGGACCAATGGACAGAGAATATGGAAGCAACGATTTTGTTCAGTACACAGGAAAAAATTATAACTAGGACTATCCTACAAGAAATGGTTAGCCTCACCAAACAGACTTACAGATCTTGGTAAATCTTCAAGCAGAAGCATTAGGTAAAAGATTAAATTACAAAATCCTGAAGCATTTTGTAATTCTTTTAGAATTTAAGCTTCTATGATTCCATGTACAATAGAAGTGTGAGGGAAGATCTTAACTTTTCGGTAGCAGTTTACCCACATGGAAACATGGGAGGACACCATGATTCATGGCTAAGGACAGGGGATGGCCACAAGGGAGAATAGGCTCATGGTAATTATTTATCACTTTATTTCTTTTAAATGAAAATAGAGCATTCCAAACTATATGACTTTAGAAGAAAAATGAACTCTTGGTTAATGTTTTCTGCATTATAAATTACTTATGACCCAACTTGCTGTTTTTTCATTTTTGTTGTGTTGAAAGATGACACATCAACTCTATGAGACATTTTAAGAGTAAGAAATATTATCTTCATCTCTAACACACTATCTTTTCAGGTCATCTATTTTGTCCTCATGTATTCATATTTTTAGGTTTGCCATTATCCAATACCAACATTTTCACATATATCATAAAAATTATTACCTTTTTCTACTGTTCTATAGCATTCATAATATGTCTCACTAACTGATTAATATTCTTTTTCCACAGTGTTTCATAATCAATCTTTAAGGTTTGGGGGTTTTTTTGTTGTTGTTGCTTTTATACATAATGTTAAAATAAATAGCTTGTTGAATTCTAAATGATTCTTGGCTCTTATAAATAATTACACTCATAGAAAAAACTTTAGGATTGATTTATAAAGTTTAGAAAAGGCCATATTGTAATTTTTACTGAAGTTGCATTGAGTTTATATGGTAATTTGAGGTAATATCTTTACAATATTGAGTCTTTCTCTTAAGAAACAACGTATTTGTCTTTGGTTAGTTAAGATTTTTAAAATATCTTTTGTATAGCTGTACAATTTTGTTCACATAGATCATACATATTTCTTAAGCTATTGTTATAGTTGTGATACTATTGTAAAAGATATCATTTTTAATGTAGTTTTCTAGTGGTTTCTTTGCAAAAGTACAAATCTAAAAGTCTTCGTAATCCAAGAAGGTAACATAAATGATTCTACGCTTTTTTAATCAATTAATAGAAAAATTATATTAATACACTTCCTACAGTTGAGCTGATCTAGCATTCCTGAAATAAAAATCATGGTTGATTCTGTTGTATTATTAATTTTAATTCACTCTTAATATGTGTTTTTAATATTTTATTTAAAATTTTACTTCAACATTCATAGGTGAGATTGCTCTAAGTTTTTACTGCCTTGTTTTCATATCAAGGCCACTCCTTTTCCTGACAAATTTTAAAAATTTTAATCAAGCTTTCTTTCACCTTTTTGGTTTCTTTGAGTGATACAGCAGTTCTATCTTATATTTACAGTATTATGTTGACTGTTTTTTTAAATTTATAGAAATGTATTTTAAATGTTTCCTCTTAATTGCAAAAGCAATCATATGCATAACCTCTTACCATATTACAAAATAGAGCCTTCAGCAAACATTTTTCCTGCCTATTCTCCCATATTTTGTTAAATTCATGAAGAATTCTAACTTTTCTTTGATTGTAATTTTACTGTCTATTTTGCCTCTTATATAAGAAAGAGTTACTTCTTAGATATAATTTTAAATTTCATAGCCATATCATCGTCAACTACTTAAATTTAATTAAAGTTTTACTGGATTCTTCTCTCCCTCACCACTGCTTCTTATATCCTAGGTATTCCCCTTGAATTCATTTATTTTTGCTATTGTTTTGCTGGAATATTACCTTGAATAACTTTTTTTCCATAAGTACCTATGTAGCATATTGATTTTAGTTTTTACCCATTTTGGCATAAAATTCTATGATCAAATCCTCTTATTAAATTGTAGACATTGCTCCATAATCCTTCAGCATTCAGTTTAACAAATAATAATTCCTTTGTTCATTCCTCTTTCTCTTAAATTTTCTCTGCACTTTGGAATTCAAGCATTTTACTAAAATTTATCAGATTTGTGTCTTATTTTCCTCTTTAACAATGTTATCTTAAAATGTTTGAAGAGCTCTTTCAATTTGAAAAAAGACTTGAATTTCTTCAATGTAGGCAAATTTTCTTCTAATGTACTATTTTTTTTCCTTACATATTTTCTTCTAGAATGTCTATTAAACTGATATCAGATATTTTAGATCTGTCCTTTGTCTCTTTTTCCATAAATTTAACATGTTTATTATTACACTAGTACTCAATACATTAGCTTCCAGATTAATAGTTTAGCTGTCAGCCATGTCCCTTTTGCAATTCAAACTTTCTATTGACCTCTTTAAATAATAATATGTTTTACATTTCCCAAAAGTTTTTCTATTCTCCAATTCTCCTCCCCACTTTCATACCAGCAGCCTATTCTTGCTCTATGGATGATATAAAAGCTCAATAAAACACTGCAAGAATATCAAATAGACTTACTTTAAGGCTTTCTTTTGTTTCCTGCATTAACTATTTTTTCAGAGATTAGATCTTTTATTTGTTTACATTACTACCTCCTTTTCCTTCAAGTGATTTTTGCTTATCTCTTCATTTTACTTATGAACATCTAGAATTAATCAGTTTAATAGCCTATGTTTCCTTAGCACTTGTGAAGAATCATTTTTCTCTTGTCAGTGAATATGCCTCAAAGTTGCATGAGCACTATGGCAGGAGGGAAAGGGAACATACAGAGATGAGCTTCCTTTCACGCTCAAGACACTTTCTTGACATGAATTCTAAAAGCCACGTGTTACCAGTCCTGATTAGTTCTCCAGCCCTAATGCCCTGACAGGGAGTCCACTTTTGCAAACTCTATTTTATTTAGAGATCTATATTTGCTAGCTCTAATCTGGAGGCAAAACCTAATCTAGACACTCTGGAAAGAATGGTGAACTAAAAATCTTTCAGTGATTTACCTGCCAATTTTCCTGAGCTTAACAGCAGACTTTAATCTTAGTTTCTCACTGTTCTTTTAGGAAAAGCAACACTCACTTTTCCAGTACTGTCTTTCAACTATTACAGCTCCCTCCAAAATCAATACTAACACATCTGTTTTTCTTTTCTAATTTTTTCAGAGTTTGTGATCTACTGATGGCATCCTTCCCAGTTCTTCAGAATTACTGTGGATTTCTTACATCACTTCAATGAGATTTGAGAACAGATTAATGTTAAAGGTATGTGCTCAGTCCCTCAACTTGAACCTGAATTCTCCCTTAAATTTAACCTTTAATCTGAAGAAGATTTTGCCAATGGTCCCAGCAACAATTACTTTCTATTTCCTGAATCCTGCTAAAACTTTTCATATAACTCTATTCATATTCTGTCATATTGCATTATAATTATGTACATGTTTTTCTCTTAAATTGACCATGAACTTTATGAGGATACCAACAACTTATTTGTGTTTCATTTCCAGGGCCTAACACAGTGTCTCGTGTAGGATAGGTAGGTACATAATAGCTATTTAATAAACAGATGAAGGAATGCATACTTCAAATAGGAAAAGTGCTAGCATGAGATGCCAAGACATCAGTTTTGGAAGGTTTCTATGAGTGATTTTTGAAGCTTCTGCAGAGTAGAATTCAAACTTCATAAACTTGTTTATGTCATGATTCCTTATGATTTTAAATACTTATGAAACACAAGTATCAACTGCAGTTGCCAAACTTTTTAAAAGAAACGGTGATTGCCTCAAGCCCTTTCCCTGTTGGTGGCTTGAGGGAAGACTAATGTCCCACCAAAGATTTCTGCAAACTTCTAGGGAGCTTTTTTCTCATGGACACCTGTAACCCTAGCCCTTGCTTCTACAGAATTACTTTAAGAACTGTCTCGTTGTCTTGTGTGTGTTATACATTTTCTTCATGTATCAGCACATCAGGGCACTTGATCATGGTCATTAGTAAAACAGGAAGCTAACAAGCAAACAAACATAACTCATAGAAAGCTTTTGTGTGAACATACGTTATAAAATGATAATGGATCAAAGTGGGATTTACCTACACAAGGCCAAGAACTGAAGATTGAACATTAGGTTTTCCTGTTCCAGAAGCCCTTTCATTTAGCCAATAACTGGGAATTTTCTATCAGATAAATGACCCCATAGAGCATACAGGCTTTTGTGATATTGCTGGCTCCCCTCTCTCTTAGTCCTCATTCCTCTCTCCTTTGCCCATTCCTTCCCTCCCAGACTGCTCCTAAATCCAGCTTCTCCTCACTATAATATTCATCTTTCTTTGAACCCATCTTCTGAACTTAGCCCCAGGAACACTTTTGAATATCTAAAACTGATTCAAGTGTTTACATGAAGGAGCTCTATTAGCAGCCCAGTCAGCTATGACATTTAGATTTTATTTAAGGACCCATCTTCCTTAAAAGGAAGTTATCCTTTTAAGTAGTAAAGCTTTTATATTTGTATTAAATATAAAAATAACTAGGTATATTTAATTATCTGCCTTATTTCCAAAAATTCGAATTTTTGCCCAGAACATAAGCCCCTAAAATCAATCACTCACACACCAAAATCTGTGGATATTAATCACCTAGCAGGCTATGTGACATAAAAAGACTAAGAAATATTAAAATAATCCACACATAAGAAAAGTAGCTATTTTAGAATATTTGTGTGTAATCTATTCACAAGCTAATCCATATGCAAATGCCATACATTCAAATAATTGCAGAAGAAAAAATAAAAATTACATTGTTATGTCTTTATTTGATGATGATAATTCCAAAATGCCAATCCACAGGAAAAGAATGAGACAGCTATTTTATTATTTAGAGCATAAATTCATTGGCGATATTTTTCTAACTAAAAAAAATATATATGACATATACTTAGATTTAGAAACCTAAGTAAGTTTAGAAACATACTTAGGTTTCTAAAAGAAAATATTCTTACCCGCAAAGTACTACTAGTCACTATAAAACAAAGAGTTCACCAGTGGTATTTACTGCTTAATTAAAAAAAAAAAATTAACAAAAACAAAACATTACCCAGGTGTGATCTGTAATAAATATTTTCTGCATCTGTTTACAATGAATACAACTGTGAAAGGAGTGTTTGCTCTCTGTCCATGGACCATTTGCTATCTCTAGAGAAAATAACAAACGGTATATTATTTCATTTCAGCACAGAAGAGAGGAAAGTTCAGCTAGCCTGTGCTTATAGGTCCATTTTTCCATTAAGCAGCAATTACTATTTTTATTTCTTAGAAATGCTACTATCTTTATTTTTACTGGTTATAAAGGTAATATTTGTTTCTTGCTGAATTTTCAAATAGTACAGAAGTAGATAAAATAAAAATTGTACCTACTTCTAACTTTATCTTACACTGTCTGTGTACCCTTATAATTCACAATTTGGGGGGAAATACGTAGTTAACGTACATACATAAAACATAGTTCTGACCACAACAGGAAAATGTTGGTTTATATCTACAAGAAAGGGTCTTCTTTAATTAAGAGCAACATGCTCTTCTTCTATTATTTTTTTAAGAAAGGATTAAGTAATCATCTATTGCCTGGGACAAGCAGCAATTACTCTTAAGTCTCCTTCCCTCTTCCATCCTGATAAGCCCCTCCAGAAGATTCTAAGACCCAATGAAAAAAATCCTAATAGGGTACCAAAACTATTGTTTCTCCTTGCATACCATCTTTGACTTTGAGATTTCCTTTGCATTTGATAAATCCAGTTTCAACACATGCATCAAAGAATTATTGGTATAATTTTCAACATTACGTGCATTATAATAAAATTTCATTCTAATGTATATCTAATGTATGTGTCATCCTACAGCACATTATATTGGAATTTGACAATTTTTTCCATTCATAAAATTTCTCCTATAGTTTGAAGAAAATTTTTCTTAAATAATTAATAATAAATAATTGTTACTGATCAATTTTTAAGGTTTAATTTATTATTCAACATTTCTTTTTAAATCCTGGGCTTTTTTCCCTAATTAAGTCTGTAAGGAAATCCATTCCAAAAAGTTTCTTCTTCAAATGCCAAATTAAATTTTAGAATTTAGAAAATAAAACATTTATTGTAATCTCCACTCAACTATAGTTGCTGCAAATTTATGTCAGATGGGTAGAAAGTAGATCTTTTTGTATTCATACAGCAACATGAGTGTATACACTTTTATACAAAAGGGAAAGTAGGTAATTAGTGGGATGGATTTTGGGGGAGAATTTATTTAGTCGATCAACTATTATAACTAGGCAATTAAAATGCAAAACTTCGATCCACAATATGCACAAAATTAAATATGAAACAGGAAGACAAATCCATTTTATGAGAGCAAACAGAATTTTGGTATGACAGAGATATATCAAGTGTAACTAGATTTTCCAGTTTTCTAATGAAGATTATGCTATAAAACTTTAGGGAACTAGTAACTGAGAATAATTCAAATCTATCTTCTTAACAGAAGCATCAAAATATATACTATACAATCCATTACTTAGTATCATCAAGGAAAAATAAAGGCTATATAAATCTGCAGCTATATACAACGCACTCTGCTAAAAGCTGCATTTTCCTTTAATAAACTGTTATTTTAAACTGTCTTTTTGTGAAGCATAGACACTTCTTTTAAAGCACCCACACATATGTAATATAGTTATATCCTGTGTGGCAATCCTTTTAGGATCTCAATGTCAGAAAACGATTCAGAAAACGATACTCGCAGCAGCAAATGGTGACTCGATTGTGATGATAATAACCTCATTCTTTCTTGTTGTTTTCTGAATATCTAGGCACACAACCCAAAACAAGGCAATCAATGCACCTCTAAATAGAAAGATGAACAACAAATAACACTGAAAATTTCTGAAGAATATCTAATTGTGATGAAACAAACCAATTATGCTACAGAATTCCATCTTACTAAGCTGAAGGTGACCAAGTTACAAACCTTTGATGAAGTCTTTTTATAGGTACACACCAATATTTGATTAGCCTCATGTTAAATTAAGAGACAAATGAGGGCCTGCCAGAGAGCAACCAATCTATCAAGCTGATAAATCATCCGGTGTAGGAAATAGCCCTGACCTATATAAGTAGTAGATCTTTTACCCACATTTAAAGAGTCAGCCATGCTTTAACATTTTGCAATATTAAAGCATAAATAGAACTTGGGGAGAAAGATATCACTGCATAAAAAAATAGCATTTTTTTTTCCTTAGAGGATCTCAGCTGTTTTCCAACCTCTAGGTGCATGCTTTGGTTCCAGGTCGATGGGGAGTAGCAACATACCTCTGAAAATCACCCAAGGGAACTGTACTTATTTATCTCATTTTTTCATGGAGAAACCCAGCTTCCACTTGCCTTCACTGGCAGGCCTTTCCAAATCCCTCCTTTGATCTTGACCAGTATAGCTCTTCTTAAAGTGATAGGATGAGTAGATCACATTCTAATAAATTGGCTGATTGCTACTATAGTCATCTTCATTTTACAGAATTGGAAAATGATAATTCACCTTTATCAAAAGGTGAATTCATTACTGGATAAAGGAGAAAGGGGTTTAGCGAATACAGAATTTGTAAAAATGAATTCTAGGTTACATGTTAATTTAATAAGACCTGTTGGAGAGCAAGTCGGAATAAGGAAGGTTACACCATAGAATGCTTGCAATCATAAAAGTGGGGTAAGTTAAGCACATAAATTTTATCTCTTGAAGCATAAAGTCCAACTGAAGATGAACTGCTCATGTTATCCTCACAAGATAGTGACAATGGGGATCTTTATCCATTATGATGACAGAATCTTTATGATATTATAATGAGAAAAAAAAATGCAAATAAGTGAACACATAATAAGAGGCAGTAAGATACTTGATCTAGTAAACTTCTTGATAAAAGGAACTTTTTCCTCCACTTTTCCCTTTCTTAAGGGAAAAGTTGAGGAAAGGTTTGTGCCACAAAGAATGACATAATGGGGCTTCCCTGGTGGCGCAGTTGTTGAGAGCCCGCCTGCCGATGCAGGGGACACGGGTTCGTGCCCCGGTCCGGGAAGATCCCACATGCCGCGGAGCGGCTGGGCCCGTGAGCCATGCCCGCTGAGCCTGCGCGTCCGGAGCCTGTGCTCCGCAACGGGAGAGGCCGCAACAGTGAGAGGCCCGCATACCGCATAAACAAAACAAACAAACAACAACAAAAAAAAGAATGACATAATGAAGGATAAGAATTTGACATCTGTATAAAAGGGTTACTATAAACATTCAGCTCTGGGTGCTGACCTCTTGGTTTTTCCATTGATTGTGGTCAAGTCAGTATAGGAACAGAGTTATGCAGTTTTGTATTGTTTTTTCTCCACATCTAGCTTCTTCGACTTATCTGCTTGGGTGTCCAGAAATTCAGGACTGGGGTAAATGGGTGCTCATTAACTCCTCTGGTTCCCTGGGTAAGTTGGCCTGGGATGGTACTTGCCTCTAATATTGCCCTCAATATTGCTCAGAAGGGTTGGATACACCCATAGGGGTAATCAAACATATAGTCAATAGAAAATGACTCTAAAATTTATTATCCCAAAACAATTCAAGAGTGAAACATTTACTTATATTATGAAGTTTGATTTGTACATCACCCAGATTCTCCTGAAGCACAGCTCTGATCACAGAGCCTTACACAGAGTAGGGCACATATGAGGGACTCAATCAGGGTGTCCTAAATGAAAACTATCACTACATTTCTCAAACTGTCTTCCGCTCACTCTTGCTTACTGAATACAATTTCTGTGCTTTTCCCCAGCATACTAAATTAAGCACTAAATTACCTTTCCCACATTGTCTCTCTCACCTTTGGTCTTGAAAATTTCTGTTCACAGATCCTCTAGAAGAGTGTTATAAAAACGTGTATCTTCTCATACATTTTTTTTAACATCTTTATTGGAGTATAATTGCTTTACAATGGTGTCTTAGTTTCTGCTTTATAACAAACCGAAGCAGTTATACATATACATGTATCACCATATCTCTTCCCTCTTGCATCTCTCTCCCTCCCACCCTCCCTATTCCACCCCTCTAGGTGGTCATAAAGCACCGAACTGATCTACCTGTGCTATGCGGCTACCTCCCACTAGCTATCTATTGTACATTTGGTAGTGTATATATGTCCATGCCACTCTCTCACTTGGTCCCAGCTTACCTTTCCCCTCCCCGAATCCTCAATCCATTCTCTAGTAGGTCTGTGTCTTTATTCTTCTCTTGCCACTAGGTTCTTCATGGCCATTTTTTTTTTAAGATTCCATAAATATATATGTTAGCATACGGTATTTGTTCTTCTCTTTCTGACTTACTTCACTCCGTATGACAGACTCCAGGTCCATCCACCTCACTACAAATAACTCAATTTCGTTTTTTTATGGCTGAGTAATATTCCATTGTATATATGTGTCACATCTTCTTTGTCCATTCATCTGTTGATGGACACTTAGGTTGCTTCAATGTCCTGTCTATTGTAAATAGAGCTGCAATGAACATTGTGGTACAGGACTCTTTTTGAATTATGGTTTTCTCAGGGTATATGCCCCATAGTGGGATTGCTGGGTCGTACGGTAGTTCTATTTTTAGTTTTTTAAGGAACCTCCATACTGTTCTCCATAGTGCCTGTATAAATTTACATTCCCACCAACAGGGCAAGAGGGTTCCCTTTTCTCCACACCCTCTCCAGCATTTATCGTTTGTAGATTTTTTGATGATGGCCATTCTGACTGGTGTGGGATGATATCTCACTGTAGTTTTGATTTGCATTTCTCTAATGATTTTGAGCATTCATTCATGTGTTTGTTGGCAATCTGTATATCTTCTTTGCAAAAATATCTATTTAGGTCTTCTGCCCAATTTTGGATTGGGTTGTTTGTTTTTTTGATATTGAGCTGCATGAGCTGCCTGTAAATTTTGGAGATTAATCCTTTGTCAGTTGCTTCATTGGCAACTATTTTCTCCCATTCTGAGGGTTGTCTTTTTGTCTTGTTTATGGTTTCTTTGCTGTGTAAAAGCTTTGAAGTTTCATTAGGTCCCATTTGTTTATTTTTGTTTTTATTTCCATTTCTCTAGGAGGTGGGTCAAAAAGGATCTTGCTGTGATTTATGTCATAGAGTGTTCTGCCTATGTTTTCCTCTAAGAGTTTGATAGTGTCTGGCCTTAACATTTAGGTCTTTAATCCATTTTGAGCTTACTTTTGTGTATGGTGTTAGGGAGTGTTCTAATTTCATACTTTTACATGTAGCTGTCCAGTTTTCCCAGCACCACTTATTGAAGAGGCTGTCTTTTCTCCACTGTATATCCTTCCCTCCTTTATCAAAGACAATGAGACCGTATGTGTGTGGGTTTATCTCTGGGCTTTCTATCCTGTTCCATTGATCTATATTTCTGTTTTTGTGCCAGTACCATACTGTCTTGATTACTGTAGCCTTGTAGTATAATCTGAAGTCAGGGAGCCTGATTCCTCCAGCTCCATTTTTCGTTCTCAAGATTGCTTTGGCTATTCGGGGTCTTTTGTGTTTCCATACAAATTGTGAAATTTTTGGTTCTAGTTCTGTAAAAAATGCCAGTGGTAGTTTGATAGGGATTGCATTGAATCTGTAGATTGCTTTGGGTAGTAGAGTCATTTTCACAATGTTGATTCTTCCAATCCAAGAACATGGTATATCTCTCCACCTATTTGTATCATCTTTAATTTCTTTCATCAGTGTCTTATAATTTTCTGCATACAGGTCTTTTGTCTCCTTAAGTAGGTTTATTCCTAGATATTTTATTCTTTTTGTTGCAATGGTAAATGGGAGTGTTTTCTTAATTTCACTCTCAGATTTTTCATCATTAGTGTATAAGAATGCCAGAGATTTCTGTGCATTAATTTTGTATCCTGCTACTTTACCAAATTCATTGATTAGCTCTAGTAGTTTCCTGGTAGCCTCCTTAGGATTCTCTATGTATAGTATCATGTCATCTGCAAACAGTGACAGCTTTACTTCTTCTTTTCCTATTTGGATTCCTTTTATTTCTTTTTCTTCTCTGATTGCTGTGGCTAGAACTTCCAAAACTATGTTGAATAAGAGTGGTGAGAGTGGGCAACCTTGTCTTGTTCCTGATCTTAGTGGAAATGCTTTCAGTTTTTCACCATTGAGAACAATGCTGGCTGTAG